>NC_059368.1:31919390-32184390 GCF_019703515.2 Myxocyprinus asiaticus
AACACCAAAGTGATAAAACATGGGACAATTACTGTACCAAATGGAGAAAACACAGAGAGAGAGAGAGAAAGCACGCAACACTTGCAGCTACGGTTAATGTGTCTGTCTACTACCTTAATTTAGTTTTCATCCGTTTCGACCTCTTTTACCAGCAGATGGCGCCGTCGCCGCACGCTTGATAAATCTGAAGCCACTACTCAGTCACAGCACGACATTCTTGTGTGGTCTGTCGCATTCCTTGCATTCTGCACAGGACAGTTTTCGGGCTTTACCGTGAGTTCACTTCTCCATCCAGAAAACAAACGAGCTTGCTTCAACAGAATAGCCTACGTTATGGTGAAACAAGCCAACATTTACATCTGAAAGTAGACAAGCAGAGTAGGTAGCTCGTTAAAAGCACTATTAGTAAATATAATATGCAGAGTACAACAGCTTTTTTACACAAACGATATCATAACGACTCTCTGACAATCAGATTGTTTAAAAAGGCTGACATTAAACATCGCAAGTCCGGACTGCCTTTGTTTTTTAATGCGTGCCACCATACACAAACAAGGCAAGTTAAAGTCTCACATCACATTCAGGTCACTAACACAGATTAATATTGATCATCTTTCGGATCCTCTGATTTCACTGCCCAAACTTGGCAAAGATGACATCATACCGGAACATCGGCACCTATCCATATAAGGCAAGAGAGCGGTCGGAAGATCTACGTCATCTGAACTAGTGGGTGTGTGCATTACGGGAAGTTGAACTGCCCAGACTAATCTCCAAGACTGGCAGACCTTCAGTGCACTTTTACTTTGGGAAAAGGGGGATTGATCATTGACCAATTTGCTTTATCAGGTGCAAAAACTTAGTAAAGTATTTAACTACAAATATTTTAGTTACAACAGAATATATCGTATAACTTACAGTATTAAGAGTAGCCATTGCAAAGTCATTTATACTGGTATTAACAATCCTAAATGTCTTTTACAAATGCAGTCAGTGTTCTAATTAAGGAGAATGATGTTATAAGCCTACAATCAGTAGAAATCATAAAGAATGAGAATGAAAAGAATGGGGTCTGAATATGATAACGATAAAACAAGAACATGGCAAAAATAAAATATACAAAATATGCAAATACTAGAAAATTATAAGCTCTCAGTGTCCTTATACCACATATGGCATTCAAAATGTAAGTATAAATACTTAAATACTGTAAATATTGTAAGTACAAACAAATTTTAGCCTTTAGACATAAGAATTAATGCCAAGTGTATTTTAAAGCAAATAATAACACTATTTAACTGTAACAGTACATAAATATTTCAAGATGTAAAGACTCACAATTGAAATGTTCAGAGCCTTGTATTATAGAAATGTTAATTAACATAGCAAGTGACTGAGTGATTGTCTTTACATTTACAAAAAAAAAAAAAAGCCAAATTCCAGCAATAAGAGTAAAAAAAAATAACTAAAATTAACAAATACGTACTTTTCTTTTACTTGGAATGTAAATGTTATGGACACCGGCAATATGGCTACTGTCTCTTTTTTTTCTCCCATTTTTCTCCCCAATTTGGAATGCCCAGTTCCCAATGCGCTCTATGTTCTTGTGGTGGCGTATTGACTCGCCTCAATACGGGTGGCAGAGGATGAATCTCAGTTGCCTCTGCGTCTGAGACCGTCAATCCGCGCATCTTATCACTTGGATTGTTGAGCCCGTTACTCGGCATCCACGCACAACTCACCACGCACCCCACTGAGAGCACATTATAGCGACCATGAGGAGGTTACCCCATGTGACTCTACCCTCCCTAGCAACCGGGCCAATTTGGTTGCTTAGGAGACCTGGCTGGAGTCACTCAGCATGCCCTGAATTCGAACTCACAACTCCAGGGGTGGTAGTCAGCGTCTTTATTCACTGAGCTACCCAGTCCCCCTGGATGTTGTCTCTGTAAGAAGATCGGGCTTGAGCGCATAAAACAATACTGAAGGTACTCCGAGCAGTTTGTTTCATTGAGTTTAATCTTTTGCGAGCTGTAAAGTCACTTTATTGTCGTACAGTGTCGTGTGGTTGCATCTGTACTGATTTACTGCCAGTATGCTTTTATTTTGTGACAATAAAGAATTTTATTATTATCATTCTGCAATGATAGGAATGAGGACTTCAGAGATTAACTGACTAAAGTCAGTTTTGAAGTTGTGATGATCTGATACCTGAAGCACGGTCATCCATTCAGCTAATAGTATCTGTTCTCGCTGGATCTTCTATGATTCTTCATCTGCTGTCAAGTGTGATGGCGCAACAGTCAATGTTTCGTCTCTCACAGCCTCTCATTTGTTTGGGTGTGAGACGATAAAATACGGTAGTGACTGCTTCCGCTATAATACGAAGCACAATTCTGATCCCTTACTAAATTATATGGAGGGCTGGCAACTGTTATGCAACACATGACTGAAAGTTTCTTAATCAACTTGTGGACCTGCTGGCCCAATTTTTGAGCAGCCCACCCAAAATTCTCCCGGTCCTCCCGATTAGCCACTATGGCCCTGCTAATAAGCAATAACCTGACAGTTTACTCATAACAAATAGGGTACAAATGTTTGATTTAATGACCTTAAACAAAACTGAAAATGATAAGTATTTTGTCTCAAAAGAAATGTGTTAATTTCAGGGATTTTCATTAGCTACATACATTTGTAACATTAGTTAAAAAAAATATACTAAAAATGTGATCAAATTGCCTCAGAATCAGCCTTTAGATACCACACGCAAAGGTCTAATGGAACAGGAACATTTTCCAGTGTATAGTGACAAACAGGTGTTTAGGAAAGTGCTGTGGTAGTTTGTGTTGCTATTTAGTGTTTTGGAAGAAAATAAAATCAATGGAGCCTTTTACCCCGTGGAGCCTTTAGCCCCGTTTTACCCTACAGTTTTTACTTGACGGCAAAGATCATTTTAAAAAGGGTATCTGATAATACCAGAAAACTGCAAGGGCTCTACTGTTCTAATACTGTAAACTCAAACACAAAGGACAATCCCTGTCATGGTTACGGTAGCCATGTAGCAGATTTCGTGTAATATTAGATAAGGAAGGAAATCTAAACAGAAAAAGTGACCATGCAATTGCATCAGGTGCAACAAAAACACATAAAATCTGTTATCAAACCTCCTTACAAATGCACTCATTGGTTTATGGTTTAAAGCATATTAATAGTTTATTTTGGGGAGGCATTTTTAAAAGTTTCAAAATGTAATGTTGATTTTTACCATTGTTTACTTAATATCTTGTTGCTAAGAGACAATTTGTTCTTAGTGATAAGTGACAAAGTAGAGAACGTTCAATTCATGATCAAACATTTTAGCTGCCTACAGAAGCTCACAGCTTTCCTTCAGAGCTCGGAACCATATTAAATCCATAGCCAGACATTCAGAGGATGACATGGGTTCGACCAGCTTTACCAATCCCTATGCGATTGAGGTGATTCGGACAAAGAAAAACGAGCTGGTTAGTGGAATTTCCAATCCAGAGGATTTGCTGGACCTCCTCATTGCAAATGGAGTTCTTCAACCTGACAGTCGATCCCTGATGTCTAGCATCACAGCACGAGAGGAGAAGAACTCCAGAATGTTAAACATCTTGATCTCAAGAGGAGAGCGTGCCTGCCGCATCTTCTTTTACCCTTGTCTAAAAAGAGTGGAACCTGACCTTTATCAGCACATGAGAACTTATGTGGGTGGGGTTAATGTGGGCATTAAAGATGCCCGGAGGCAGCTAATTGGATATCTGCTGGAGAAAGACAAGCAAGGTCTTGTCAAATACTCAAAATCAAACCGAGAACTCAACCCTGAGAGAAGTCATCTGAAGGCTATAACGAATGAGGCAACGTCTTCCATTGAAAAAAACCCCAAAATCCCAAAACCTGTAAATGATCACAATGCCATCCTCAAAGCTGTATCCACAGGTGATCTCTATCTGCTGCAGGACCTTATCAAAGATATGGATGTCAATGTTGCTCACTCTTCAGGTGATACCCTTCTACACTCTGCTGCTGAATATGGCAAAGAGGCCATTGTATACTTTCTTCTCAGACAGGGGGCAAAACTGACCTTAATGGACAGGGAGGGCCGTACTGCCCTACACAGAGCTTCAGAGAGGGGCCACACTGCTGTTGCTCTGGCTCTTGCAAAAGCTGGGGCTGATATCCATGCTACAGACCAAGCTTCAAAGACTCCCATGCATCTGGCTGCACAAAAAGGACATGAGAGTACGGTCAAAGCTTTAGTGCATGAGGAGAAGAAAAACTTCCAGAATCAGACAACGGTTCTACACATGGCTGCCATACAGGATGATGCAACACTGGCAGAGGTTCTTCTGCGTAATGGAGCTTTAGTAGATACCAGAGATGGCCAAAGGAAGACGGCACTCTATCACGCTGTTAGCCACGGAAATGAGAAAACCACTGCTGTGTTGTTGAAGGCTGGAGCCCAGGTGGATTCTGTGATCGTGGATGCTGCCTTTGAGCTTAACAGGAAGTCAGTGTTGTCTCTGTTTTTGCAATATGTCCAGAAATCTATGTCTCAGAATGACATAAACTCAGCTCTTTTTAAAGCAGTACAGAGGAACTCTGACAGGGTTGTAGCTGCACTTGTTGATCACGGTGCAGATGTTAATAGTTGTAATGAGCTTGGATACACACCTATTCTTCTAGCCGCAGAGTTGGGAAACACGGAGGCCTTCAAAGTGCTGGTCTCAAAAAAGGCCAGACTGGACGAGAGACTGCCAAACCAGATCTCTGGCCTTCACCTGGCTATTCAGAGTGGCAGCATGCAAATAGCTCAGGTAAATGGCTTGGCAGTAGAATGCAAATGGTTTCCTCTGCATTTCTACTGCTAAATGAATTAAATCTTATAAATAAATGTTTTATCATATTTAACCCTCAAAAAGCCAAGCAATGATATTGATGATATTCTTTTCTCCTCCTTGAAAGTGTTTTTAGGAAACAACTGGTTATAAAATGTATGATTTTTATGAATATGTTGTTTTAGGGTGAATGTTTTTTTTTTGTTTGTTTGTTTGTTTTTTTAATGGCAAAATTGCAACTCTGGGCATTTAGGGTAACTTTGTTTTTTTGGGACGTTTTGAATTCACAACATAATTCAACACACAAAAGAAAAAAAAATGTCATAAGCAGAAAGACTAAATTCAAGAACAGTTAAGAAATTTGACTGTTTAAAACTAATGAGTATTAATTTACATTAATGATATATTTGCTAGTATAATGTAAGAAATAAAAAATGCCCATTTTTACATCATGTAGTATTTTTCATATACCATGAGTTTTCTTTTTTCTTTTTATGATCAAACAGCACAGAAAACAGCTGAAAATATTTTGGAATAGTTCATCTATAATTTACTTTATAGGCTTCATTGCGTTAATATAGAAAATGTTCCACCACTAATGCCTAGCATTGCATTTTTGCTACAATTATTATTATTTATTTATTTTTTTACATTAAATTTGTGTAATCAAATTACTGATTTTTTTTTTAAGTTAATTACTCTTAAGTACACAACTTGGGTTACACATATTTCTAAAATAATGTTTATGTAGTTAATTATAAGTAGCATTTATGATTACAATTTTAGATAAGTAATTAGTAATTTGTTGTGGATTACTTTTTTAAAAATTTGATTATTTGTATATCACACGATTTATTGTTTGTTTAGAGCTATTAATCAAATCTAAATAATATTTAGAGCAGACAATTACAATAAGATGGCCTTAGATCCGAATGCTATAATACAGAAGTCACTACACAAGAAATGTCAATGGTCACTTTTAAAGATCACTTAAATGTACCTTTCAGGTCATGCTTATTTTAACAGCTGTGAAATCTTCTATTTAACTCCAGATATTACTGGATAAGGGCATAGACCCCAATATCAATGGCCCTAAGGACCAGACCCCTCTGCATCTAAGTGCATCACATAACCAGCCAGCTTTGATGGCGCTGTTGTTGCGTATGGGGGCTCAAATTAACTCTGTCACCCAGGATGGGCTCACCGCCCTGCACCTTGCAAGCCAGAGTGGCCACACAGAAGCTGTCACCCAGCTTCTGGAGAGCAAGGCTGACATTCATGTCAAAGACAAACAGGGAAGATCAGCCCTGCACTGGGCGGCTTCACACGGTGGGGTGGGCATCGTACAGCTGCTGCTCGCGGCTGGGTGTGATGCCAGTGCGACTGAGAAAGAGAAAAAGACTCCGCTACACCTGGCTGCAATGGAAGGACACACCAAGGCAGTTTCAGCCCTGCTGGCTAGTAAAGCAAAAGTTGGAGCAAAGGACATGGATGGCTGTTCCCCACTGCATTACGCTGCTAGAAACGGGAAGGAGAGAACAGCCACTGTTCTTCTTGCATCTGCTAAGAGCAAGAATGTGGATGATAAGAACGTGTGGAGGAGGACTCCTCTACATTTAGCTGCAGAGCATGGGCACGAGCTGCTGGTGGATCTTCTACTGGAGAAGGGTGCCAAGATCAACACCCTGGATAACAATAAAGACACTCCGCTGCACTGCGCATGTCGTGCTGGACATGTGGGAGCAGTGCTGAGACTGGTGAACTGGATGCAGGGAGAACGAGCAAACCTGCAGGCAACAAATAATGTGAATAAAACGGCCCTCCAAGTAGCAGAGGCAGGAGATACACAGGCCCACCAGAACATAAGCACCCTGCTAAAGAAGAAGATGTTCCTTGTTAAATAAAAATCACTGAACAGATAGAACAGGTTGCCTGTGCGATAACATGTTTACGGATTGTATGTATTTCTTTGAATTTCATTCTACTTCCTTTAATTCAGTTTTGAATTTACTATTCAGCATCTCGTGCACTACGTCAATTCAAATTCAGGAATCTGATTTTTTTAAAACATTCTGAATGTTGTAGAACCCTGCTACTAATAAACTATTTTACCATGCTGTTTTAAAGTGACTACAAAGTAGATGTCTGAAACTGTAGCTCAGAAATGTATTTTATATTGTACATTTTCTTTGAACTTTTTATTGTAGTAATGTATATTTAACATTGATCCTAATAAAGCATTTAACAATTCATGTTTTTTCCACAAGGTGTCAATCAAACACAGCATTTGGGAAGCTTGGGGTTAACGTTCGGGTAAAAAACAGGAAAATAAATGCAATTTTTGAGATTAGGTGAACACATAGTGCTGTAGTTGAGCTGATAGTTTATTTGTGAATATTTATAAAACTGATATAAATGTATAAAGACCTTCAGCCCTTATATGGGGTTAAAGGGATATTCCGGGTTCAATACAAGTAAAGCTTATTCAACATTTGTAGCATAATGTTGATTACTACACAAATTAATTTCGACCTGCCCCTCCTTTCCTTAAATAAATAAAAAGCAAAAAGCAAGGTTACAGTGAGGCACTTACAATGAAAGTGAATGGGGCCAATATTTGGAGGTAGAAATGTGAAGCATATCATTTTATAAAAGCACTTACATTCATTCTTCTGTTAAAACTCTTGTATTATTTGTGCTGTAAAGCTGATTAAATTGTCATTTTTATGTTCGTTTTGTGGTTTTGGAGTTTAACGTTCATTGTTGTGGAAACAAAGTTGTAAAATTGGATATAACTTTACACAGAAAAGGTTTGTAAGTGATTTTATCACAGTAAAATCATGTTCACACAAACATTATGTCTTGTGGCTGTACTTGTGAAATAGTTCGAATTTAACGTTTACGGATTGGCCCCTTTCACTTCCTATGTAAGTGCCTCACTGTAACCTTTTTTATTTCTTTATTAATATTTTAAGAAAAGGGGGTACGAGTCGAAATTAATTTATGTTGTATTAACATTGTGCCACAAATGCTGCTGATTAAGCTTAATTTGTATTGAACCCGGACGTAGATTGAAAATACCGTATCACGTGACCTCTGTCCACCCTTGTCACGTGACTCCTTGTTGCCGGAAGAGCGAGTGGAATGGCGAGAAATGAAGAGAAGCAGTTGGGAAGATTGAATCGACTGTGGCTTCAGAAAGAGAGAGAGGGTAAGAGACCCAGTCTGAGTGGTTATTAAAAAGTGAACTGATCCTAAAATGAAACGACAGAAAATACAATTGCTATAAATGTCCTTTTTTAAGTCCGCGTTAACCACGCTGAGTCGTCCTAATACTGCATTCTCTGCATAAATTGATATTAGAGAAAAAAAATAATACTCTCCCGTCTGTTGCTTTTTTCCAGAGGGTCGTATTAAAGATGTCCACGTGCCAAGGCCAAAACTTGTGAGAACATTGCTTATTGTTTCAATGAGTCAGCTCGCTACAAATATACACCTTTTGTTAATGGTTAGAAATCTTTATTATTATTATTATTACCTGCAGGCAACGTTAAATTCGGTGGCAGCACTGAAGAAGTGGATCCCCAGCATCAAGAGTGAAATCGAGTATTATCTACAGGTACTGCTGTTCATGCACAATGTCAACAAAATAAAATAAGAAGGAAGATGGTACAGTCTATCGCTGAATACACTATTGAGCCGTTTAACGAAACAAGAGTTACTGAAGTGCAGGAATGTTGCTACAAATGCTGTTTGTAAACGCGTCTGTGACACCAAAGTCTTTCTAGCAAGTCAGTCCACTGTCGGCCATCTTTGTAACACTCCCTGGAGGCTATTTCCAGTCATGAAAGTGCAGCTCCTATCTACTTGAATGGAGAAAGACCAACATCTCCAAAACGGTTAGTCAAGATTACGATCTAGAAATGTATTTCAAATCAGCAATAAAATCTGATAATATTGGAATCATAAATTGTGCTTCTTTATCTCATAATACGCCAAAACACGCAATTTTCCTGGCTTGTATAGCTAATGCGCATGCGCGTTCTTGAGTTGATTGACAGGCGATGTCTGCATCTAAAAGGTGATTGGCTCTTTTACCTGTAAGGCTGGACTTTCTTTCTACATCCATTGACCATTGGGTGCTAGAGCTTCTTGGTTGGGCATTCCAATTTCTCCCATTCATTTAAATAGAAGTGACCCATCTCTGCTAAATAGTCTCTGGTGACACACTTTTTTTTTTTTTTTGTCTAGATCTATTATTAACTTATTATTAACTCGAAAATGCATAAGAAATGCAATGCACACAGAACAATTAGGCTACTTGAATACATATCCTCTATGATGAACGTTTTCAATTACTGAGTTTAAAGTCATTTTAATATATATATTTTTTTCTGGGCCCTTAAATTAAAAATGTCTTGTGGTGTACTTCCTTTTTTCAACACGGTATACGTGAACCCGGTTCTGTGACACTGCTGACCCATTGTGCATTCGCACCACTGGAGAAGGTAAAGGTACTTGAACTGATGCAACAATGTCTGATGGAAGAAGGAGCTTGTCAGTAAATCGGCAAAATGCGGTCGAGGCAGTGCTCTAGAAAATTCGGTAGCAACATGTCTACTTCCCGTGTGATAATTTCATTTTGAATTGGAACTGCATCCTCCCTCTAAATTCACTCCCCAGACCCCGTTGCCCCACTTAAGAGCAAAAAGAAAAGAGCAATGTTGTGTTTTGGATCAGAATTGGCTTTATTGCCAAGTATGCTTACACATACAGTACAAGGGATTTGTCTTGGTGACAGGAGCTTCCAGTGTACAACAATACAAAACAGCAACAAGACATAGACAATAATAAAAAATAATTAAAATTTAATAAAAAAATAAATACATTTTTTTAATAGAAAATAAGTATATATAGAATACACAATAAGACAATATATATATATATATATATATATATATATATATACATACACACACACACACACACACATCTAAAAACATTTATATATTTATATACATTTATATATTCATAAAAAAAAAAAAACATTTGCACTGTACATAACAGATTGTATTAGATTTGCACTACCCATGTGTATGTATGTATGTGTGTGTCTTACGTATGTGTATAATTAGTTTTTATTTTTAATTTTTATTATTATCTACGTCTTGCTGTTGTTTTTGTATTGTTTTTGTATTGTTGTACACTGGAAGCTCCTGTCACCAGTACAAATTCCTTGTATGTGTAAGCATACTTGGCAATAAAGCTGATTCTGATTCTATATACAGGTGCATCTCAATAAATTAGAATGTCGTGGAAAAGTTCATTTATTTCAGTAATTCAACTCAAATTGTGAAACTCATGTATTAAATAAATTCAATGCACACAGACTGAAGTAGTTTAAGTCTTTGGTTCTTTTAATTGTGATGATTTTGGCTCACATTTAACAAAAACCCACCAATTCACTATCTCAACAAATTAGAATATGGTGACATGCCAATCAGCTAATCAACTCAAAACACCTGCAAAGGTTTCCTGAGCCTTCAAAATGGTCTCTCAGTTTGGTTCACTAGGCTACACAATCATGGGGAAGACTGCTGATCTGACAGTTGTCAAGAAGACAATCATTGACACCCTTCACAAGGAGGGTAAGCCACAAACATTCATTGCCAAAGAAGCTGGCTGTTCACAGAGTGCTGTATCCAAGCATGTTAACAGAAAGTTGAGTGGAAGGAAAAAGTGTGGAAGAAAAAGATGCACAACCAACTGAGAGAACCGCAGCCGTATGAGGATTGTCAAGCAAAATCGATTCAAGAATTTGGGTGAACTTCACAAGGAATGGACTGAGGCTGGGGTCAAGGCATCAAGAGCCACCACACACAGACATGTCAAGGAATTTGGCTACAGTTGTCATATTCCTCTTGTTAAGCCACTCCTGAACCACAGACAACGTCAGAGGCGTCTTACCTGGGCTAAGGAGAAGAAGAACTGGACTGTTGCCCAGTGGTCCAAAGTCCTCTTTTCAGATGAGAGCAAGTTTTGTATTTCATTTGGAAACCAAGGTCCTAGAGTCTGGAGGAAGGGTGGAGAAGCTCATAGCCCAAGTTGCTTGAAGTCCAGTGTTAAGTTTCCACAGTCTGTGATGATTTGGGGTGCAATGTCATCTGCTGGTGTTGGTCCATTGTGGTTTTTGAAAACCAAAGTCACTGCACCTGTTTACCAAGAAATTTTGGAGCACTTCATGCTTCCTTCTGCTGACCAGCTTTTTAAAGATGCTGATTTCATTTTCCAGCAGGATTTGGCACCTGCCCACACTGCCAAAAGCACCAAAAGTTGGTTAAATGACCATGGTGTTGGTGTGCTTGACTGGCCAGCAAACTCACCAGACCTGAACCCCATAGAGAATCTATGGGGTATTGTCAAGAGGAAAATGAGAAACAAGAGACCAAAAAATGCAGATGAGCTGAAGGCCACTGTCAAAGAAACCTTGGGCTTCCATACCACCTCAGCAGTGCCACAAACTGATCACCTCCATGCCACACCGAATTGAGGCAGTAATTAAAGCAAAAGGAGCCCCTACCAAGTATTGAGTACATATACAGTAAATGAACATACTTTCCAGAAGGCCAACAATTCACTAAAAATGTTTTTTTTTATTGGTCTTATGATGTATTCTAATTTGTTGAGATAGTGAATTGGTGGGTTTTTGTTAAATGTGAGCAAAATCATCACAATTAAAAGAACCAAAGACTTAAACTACTTCAGTCTGTGTGCATTGAATTTATTTAATACACGAGTTTCACAATTTGAGTTGAATTACTGAAATAAATGAACTTTTCCACGACATTCTAATTTATTGAGATGCACCTGTACATACACATACATACACTACCGGTCAAAAGTTTTGAAACACTCATTCTTTATTATAATTTTTTTCACATTTTAGAATAATAGTAAAGTCATCAAAACTATGGAATAACATAAATCAAATCAAATCAAATCAAATCACTTTTATTGTCACACAGCCATATACACAAGTGCAATGGTGTGTGAAATTCTTGGGTGCAGTTCCGATCAACATAGCAGTTGTGACAGTGATGAGACATATATCAATTTACAATAAACATCAAATTAACACAACACAATTTAAAGTGTAATATACACATAATTACACACAACACAATATACAAACAATAACATGCACTGTACAGTATACAATACACACAATATAGATACACATTATTCAATAAAAAATATTGAATGGAACTATGGGAATTATATTGTGACTAAACAAAATCCAAAATAAATCAAAACTGTGTTATATTTTAGCATGTTCAAAGTAGTCACCCTTTGCCTAGAATTTGCAGACATGTACTCTTGACATTTTCTCAACCAACTTCTTGAGGTATCACCCTGGGATGCTTTTTAAACAGTACTGAAGGAGTTCCCATCTATGTTGGGCACTTATTGGCTGCTTTTCTTAATTATTTGGTCCAAGTCATCAATTTCAAAAACTTTTTTTTTTAAATACATTTTTTTTAGTTTTGTAATGAAATAAATTAATATGGTGGCACAATTGTATTTTTGTCTACAAAACTAATTTCAAACATTTAAGCATACGCCTTCAGATCAAAAGATTTTTAAGCTCATGAGAAACATTTCAGTCGAGCATTTCAAAACTTTTGACCGGTAGAGTATATATATATATATATATATATACACATATACAAACACAGACACAAATGTAGTGCAAAACTAAATACAAATCTGTTGTATACAGTGCAAGGGAATGTAATGGCAGAAGAGGTTGGATGTGTTGGATAAGTATAAAAAAGATTAGACTGTGAATTGCACATAATTATTGCTCAATGGGGCAGTTTTAACTGTTCATGAGATGGATAGCCTGAGGGGAAAAAACTGTTCCTGTGCCTGACAGTTCTGGTGCTCAGAGCTCTGTAGCGCCTGCCAGAAGGCAACAGTTCAAAAAGATAGTGGGCAGGGTGAGTGGGGTCTAGAGTGATTTTTCCAGCCTTTTCCTCACTCTGGAAGTGTATAGTTCTTGGAGGGAGAGCAGGGGGCAACCCGAACTGTCCTTTGTAGTCTTTTGATGTCTGATTTCGTAGCTGAACCAAACCAGACAGTTACTGAAGTGCAGAGGACAGACTCAATGACTGCTGAGTAGAACTGTATCAGCAGCGCCTGTGGCAGGTTGAACTTCCTCAGCTGGTGAAGGAAGTACAACCTCTGCTGGGCCTTTTTCACAATGAAGTCATTGTGGGTCTTCCACTTCAGGTCCTGTGAGATGGTAGTGCCCAGGAACCTGAATGACTCCACTGATGCCACAGTGCTGTTTAGAATGGTGAGGGGGTTCAGTGTTGGGGTGTACCTCCTAAAGTCCACAATCATCTCCACCGTTTTGAGCATGTTCAGCTCCAGGTTGTTTTGATTGCACCAGACAACCAGCTGTTTAACCTCCCTTCTGTTTGCAGACTCATCGTCATCTCGGATGAGGCCGATGACAGTGGTGTTGTCTGCAAACTTCAGGAGCTTGACAGAGGGGTCCTTTGTGATGCAGTCATTGGTGTAGAGGGAGAAGAGTAGTGGGGAGAGCACACATCCCTGGGGGGCACCAGTGCTGATTGTACAGGTGCTGGAAGTGAATTTCCCCTGTCTCACGAGCTGCTGCCTGTCCGTCAGAAAGCTGGTAATCCACTGACAGATAGACGTGGGAACAGAGTGTTGGTGTAATTTATTTTGGAGTATAGCTGGGAAAATGGTGTTGAAAGGCAAACTGAAGTCACAGAAAGTATCCTTGCATTTGTCCCTGGTCTGTCCAGATGTTGCAGGATATGATGCGATCCCATGTTGACCGCATCCTCCACAGACCTGTTTGCTCGATAAGCAAGTTGAAGGGGATTTAGAAAGGGTCCAGTGATGTTCTTCAGGTGGGCCAACACCAGTCTCTCAAATTATTTCATGACCACAGACATCAGGGCGACAGGTCTGTAGTCATTAAGTCCTGTGATTTTTGGTTTCTTTGGGACAGGAATGATGATTGAGCATTTGAAGCAGCATGGGACTTCACACTGTTCCAGTGATCTATTGAAGATCTGTGTGAAGATGGAGGCCAGCTGGTTAACACAGGATCTAAGACACGCAGGTGAAACACCATCTGGGCCCTGTTCTTTCCTTGTCTTTTGTTTTCGGAAGACATGGCACACTTCCTCTTCACAGATCTTAAGTGCAGGTTGAGTAGCAGGAGGGGGGTTGCAGGAGGTGTTGGTGTTTGTGTGAAATGAAGGTCAGAGCAGGTGTGGGGTGTGAGATTGGGCCTTTCAAATCTAAAGAATAGGAGTGCTCCACACCAGAGCATGTGAGCGGAGCGGAGCGAGCGCGGAGCGTTGAGCAGAGCGGTGATAATTTCACCCGAGCGGAGAGCGCCTTTTTGAAGATTCCACTCCGCTCTCTCAGGCCGCTTAGTGCCGCTCGCTCAACCCAGAATGCGCTTGGTGATATTCTGGTTTGTGAATCTGCTAAATAAGCAATAGGCCTGAGGTTTTGGAGCACTAACATTGTTTTAGTGAAGTTGCAAATGTTATATCCTCAATAAATGCAAAGTATTAATCAAAGCTAAGAACGAAGAAATCGAAAGGGAGTGTGGAGAGACTGTGACAATTAGCAAATATTCCTTTTGGAATCGTATGTGTCACATTGCCAGAGAGCACGAGGATGTGCTACACGATGTAGTGCAGCAAAAGGTGAGCTAGTAGGCTACACTACTATTCGATAATAAATTAATAGATAAGTAATGTATCTTGTTGTTTTGCCATCATGTTAGTGCAGCTGCCAGCTAGATGCAAGCCCGGTTCTGTGGGGTTGCGAAAGTTAGAGCACCCTCAATTGAATATGTAAAATTAATAATACTGTATATTGGCAAAGCATTTTTCCTTGAATCCCGGCTTACACACACACAAAACCAATAAACATGTATGATCTTGCAGATCAGTGTGTCCTAATTTGCAGGCGGAGTATTCTGCTTTCATGCCTCTATTGTACAATTGAGCATTTGATTAGTAAAGATTTCCGCTCTTGCAAAGAGAATTTCATTGCGGAATTATCTCACTTAATTGACCGCCTGTTGCTTTCGATTTCTGCTTCGGGATAAAGTGGCTCATAACTGCTGGTCTGTTTCCCAAAGCCAAATCCACACCTTAATGAGAAGTGGAATGTAATAAAATTATTCCAGATTAGTGGTTGCAGATAACATCTTCCTACATCGCTTGCTGCATTCATCCGCAGAGAAAAAACCTATAAATGATTGAACATTAGAAAAAAAACTTCTTAAACGAAGGCAGTGTAATTTGTGAATTAAATAATTTTATTTGTTTATTGTTAAACATGATTTCATCTAATATATATATTGGAAAAAATCTAACTTTATGCAGGACAAATATTTTTTATTTGTTTAATCCATGGTTAAGCCTTGCTGTACATATAAAGAGTGCATACACAAGACATGATCGTTTGACGCATATAAAGTCCAGATTCAATTTATAATGCTTTAAAAATATAAAGGAAAAACAAAGGGGGCACATGGTATCTACTAATATAATAATTATTATATAAATAACCACAGTCCTTTAGATTGCATATGATTCATACATACAGTATAAAATTGTAGGGAATATTAATAAAGCAACAACACTGAAAAAGAGAAAAACATTCACTGCTGTTTTCTGGATAACTTAATACACCCTTTAAAACTGAACACAAAATTGGGATGATAAATTGCTCATTTTAATTTACAGACCTGAGGTCTGATAGCATTAAATCAGAAACATATTAATGTATCAAATCTATAATCATTCTGTGGAGACAACTGAAAAACAATTATGAATTTCACTTTTACCTGCAATAGTTTTACTGGTACCAGTCCATGTTTTCATTATTGCCATAAAGGACTCAAACTAACTTTAGAGTTGAAAAGATTGTGGTTTTCTGGGTCGGTTGTGTCTCTCGGGTCCTGTTTAAACTGAAAAGCGCAAATTGGCACGTATGCAAGTTTCCGCGCCAACCCACATATGTTTTATCACTTGTAGAGGTGTGTTTGATGACTTGTTTAAAGTAAATAAAGGTCATTTAGAACAGAATTGTTTTATGGCATTATTTGAAGATGTTCAATGATGTGCTAACAGAGAAATATTTGACTGATTACAAATGATAAGGAAGGTCTGGTTGACCCGATTATCTAACAGCCATTGTAAACCAGTCCAAAATAAACAGCGAGATATTATATACAAAAACACAACAATACAATCACATAATTTCAGATGTGTACATAACTTATCATTTGATAATTTAATAAATGTCGGCCTATGTTCTATATTTTACCCAGAGGGGCACCTCAGCCCATGTGGGTAAAGGGGCAGTTGCTTGGGCCGCTGTAGCTACCCCCTGTGTGCATGTTTGGAACCAAGTATACTACAAAGAAATTTAATGTTGGAGTGGGATTTGAGTGAACGCTTTTTTACCGGTGAGCTTGAGCAGTACTTGAGCAGAGCGTCTGCTTGGGCACGTGGAGCGGGTTATTGAGCGGAGTGTCACACTGCTCCGCTTCGCTCACATGCTCTGCTCCACACCGAGGCGGCCATCCACAGCGCCATCATGATCGTCATCAACACATTTGATGCATCGGTATGTTGAAAAGTAATTGTTCTATGTTCAGTTTATTACACACCATTTTGATGATTGATGAAATTGATTCAACTTTAAAACATGAAACGGAAAAAAGAATTTAGAAAAAATAAATAAAACTGATTTCATAGGATCCTTAAAAACTTGCAGTGTTCGCTTAATTGAGAAACTCTTAAAGGAAGCATGCAATTGCTTTCATTTATTATTTACTTTTATTGATAAAAGGGTGTGTTTAATAGCAGATTACCTTTTTTTATCGAAATTGGTATCGAGAATAGTGAAATTTTACTGGTATTCATACCGACTGCTGAAATTTTGGTGTCGTAACAACCGTAGTGCAGTGTAAAAAAATGGTAATACAATAATACCACCACTATTTTTACATTTTCTGAATTTCTATTGATTCTAAATTCCTGTTTGCTTTGAAAAGTAATAGCACACCTGTCCTCAAAAAGCCACACGATTTGATATGTCATGCATATCTGTAGAACAAACTTTTAGCTTTTTTCCTATTAAGGGCCATTCAGAATATTTACAAAATTATTAGAGGGCCATACAATTGCTTGCAATTTCTGATTGTGGGCTGAAATTAACTTACGCGTTCCGTTATGTGCTCACGCACCAAGAAGTTTTCGATTTTATTCTCGAATGGCCTCGTGGGCCGGGTAAAATGATCTTGTGGGCCTTAGAAGGCCTGAGGCCTGACGGTCCCTACCCCTGGGTTACGATTTTTAAACAAACCAAAAATTATTAGCAGTAATAGTAGTTTTGCTTCATAACTAATATAAACAAAAGATTAAAAAGAAAAACACTTTTATATGTCTGCAATAAATAAGTTTATAATTTAAGGGCAAAAGTCTTAAGTAGATATAGAATCAGATTATGTGCTTATTTTCGTCTGATACAGACCTTTTATGTAGATGAATGCAATAAAATCAGTCCAGACATTGAAATAATCTTATTTCTGTATAAAAGCCCTAATGTCATACCAAATTATATTATTATCATATTAATTATATTATATGTGTGTACCATATTGTTTTTGAATAAATAATGCAGTACCCAATGTGTTATGAGTGTGGTGGATGTGACCAACACTAATAGTAGTTGTGATATGTTTTGATAATTACCTTTTTGATAATGATCTTGCATAACCATAACCAAAGAGCTTTATGGTATGTTTGATGATGTACATTCTGGTTAGAACAGGGGACCCACTTTATATTACGTGGCCTTAACTACTATGTACTTAATCATTTGATACAATGTACTTATTATGTACATACATGTCGTTGCATTGTAATTACATTTAAAGTATTTGCATTTAATAACATTTATAGTTACATTGTTAACTTTACCCCTAACCCCACCCATACCCCAAAACCTAACTCTAACCCCTAATCCTAACCCTACCCTTACTCCTAAACCTACCCATACCTCAACCTACCCATACCTCAACCTCAGTAGCAGCAAATGTGGGCATTTTGCAGAACAACATGTAGTTACACAGTTAATACAGAGTCTTCTATGTATTTAATGTTAGTACATAGTAGTTAAGGCCACCTAATATCAAGTGTGACCGAACAGGTTCTTATTTGGTTGGATTATTGATAAGCAAGCTAATAACAGTGCATCCTCTGTTGCAATTGAAAATGTACAAAGGCAAATCAAAAACAATCATCTGCTAAATGAATAAATGTAAATGTAAGAGTGCATCTGTGTTTAGACTAAATGGTACAAGCAAACAGTCTTATAAATAAATAAAGCTAACAAATAAGCAAACATGATAATGTACAATCAGAAATATATTGTATTTCTTATAACAGGGTTTCCAATTCTTTTGACCAGAGAATTTCCATGACTTTCCCCGTCATTTTTGATCATTGAATAAGGATTTTTGAAATAATTTACAAGGTGCAATTTCTATCCAATAAAATATTTTAGAGCTGAGCAGAACTAGAAGAAATGTATATTCACTATAGACATTTCTATGACATTTTGATCATATTTTAAGATTTTACATTTGTATGTTTTTTATTTATTTATTCAATCAGAGACCATACACATTAATTCACATCATGTCTATGTAAATGTGCCAGATTTAGCTAAGATAGCTAACTTTCATCTGCCGTCCCTGGGCAGGTTGATGTTAAAAAGGAATTCTTATTCATTTCCATTAAAGTGTTAGTTCAACCTAAAATTACAGTTCTGTCATTTAAGTCATTCTAAACCTGTATAACTTATTTTATTCCATGGAAAACGAAAGGAGATTTTAAGTAAAATGTGAGGAACTGACAGCCTCAGTCACCTTTGAGTTTCATTGTATGGAAAAGAGATGCAATGTAAATGAAAGGTGACTGAGGCTGTTGGTCCCTTATACAGGTCATATGGGTTTGGAACAATATAAGTGTGAGTAAATGATGACAGATTTGTCATTTTGGGGTGAACAATCCCTTCAATTTCCAGGCCTGGGTATCAAAACTATAAAAGTCCCAGACAGTTTTAATTTTCCGATAGCCTTGGAATTCTGATATTAGTATCTGTATGTTCTGTTACATTTGTGCGTCTGTATTTAACAGCAGTCGCAGTTGTCTCACTACCCAGAGAGGAAGATAAATGAGTTCCATCGGCATATTGAGGAGCTCGAGAGAGAATACAAACGTTACCTGAAAAAGCTGCGCTCCCTGGACCCCACCTGCAAACACACACCCTGGAAACCCCGAGCATACACCAAGAAGAGACAGGAACCAATCAGCAATCAAAACACCAGTCAGTTGCCTTAATATTTCTACATAGTCAGTTTTTGAATGCCATTCTGTTTTAAGGCACCTACTGAGAGACCTTTGAATGAAAAAAAGGGTTTCTTACTCCACTATATTTCTAGTCCCAGTACTGCTAATTTACAACAAGATTTTATAGACAAACACAGACAAAACAGTAGCAAAATTGTTGACTTCATTCTACATAAATAATTAAAAAGAAAAACACTTAAAGGGATAGTTCACCCAAAAATGAAAATTCATTTACTCCCCCTCATGCCATACCAGATGTAAATGACTTTCTTTCTTCTATTGAACACAAATGAAGATTTTTAAAATAATATTTCAGCTCTATACATACAATGCAAGTGAATGGGTGCCAAACTTTTGAAACTCTAAAATCCACATAAAGGGAGCATAAAAGTAATCCATATGACTCCAGTGGTTAAATCCATGTGTTCAGACACAATATGATAGGTGTGGGTGAGAAACAGATCAATATTTAAGTCACTTTTTTAACATAAAGTTTCCTCCCTGCCCAGTACGGGGCAATATGCAAGAAGGATGTGAATCACCAAAAACAGAAGTAGGAGAATGTTAAAGTAGAGAATGACTGAGCAGGGAGGATAATTTATAGTAAAAAGGGACTTAAAAATGTATGTTTCTCACCCACACCGATCAGATTATTTCAGAAGATATGGATTCAACCACTGGAGTCATCTGGAGTACTTTTATATTGCACTTATGTGGATTTTGGAGCTTCGGAATTTTGGCACCTATTTACTTAGTGTTAGTTCACAATTAGAGACTAAGAAACTTTGTTGTTGAATCAGCAGAAATTTGTATAGAACTCAAATATGCTGTGCATGTCTCTTCCTCATCTGAGCTCTCACTTTACTGTACAACACCCTTGAAACAAATCAAAACAAGTTTTCATTTCACAACGTGTTAACAATGGCTATTTCTGTTTTGCCATCTTTGCTGAGACAGACCCTCAAAGTTATAGAGAACTGAAGCATCGCTGACTAGATCAGCACAAACATATGACTTGCACAAAGATCAAATGAATAAAGTTATAATGTACTCCCACTCATTTTCAAACCTGTCAAAACTGTCTTACTTGTAACACACAAGCAGATGTTAAGCACAATTTTAGCCTCAGTCACCATTTACTTTCATTGTATTTTTACCCATGTAATGAGCACGAATGGTGACTGAGGCTGTCAGCCCCTAACATTCTGCCTAACATCTCCTTTTGTGGGTGAGTAAATAATTACTTTAGATAATCAAATCAACATTGTTCTGTCTCTTTTCTTAGCCCAAAAACTGTGCCTCTTTACCTCAAGCGACCACAGCAGAGAAGAGGAGGATGTTAATGTTTGCGCAGGCCCAGAGGCAGCAGGAGACCAAACATCCCTGACTCAAGTACTAAAACTACACACCCCATCGACTCCCATTACCACCCAAACCACTGATCCCCCAAACCAGGACCTCCCACTGTGCTTTGATCAGTCCCGGCTGGCTGTGGCCATGGCCAGTTCACATGTGGCTCTGGCTGGGCAGCAGCAGGACACTGGCACACTGGCACGAGTGCTGCTCAACGGCCTGCCCAATCTTTCCAGCCTCCCACTAGTTCAGATAGCAGCAAAAGAAGCAACAAGTCAGCCTTCCAATGCTGGCACTGACCCGAGTAAAACTGAACATGTACTGGGACTCGGCTGCTACTTGTCCTCCTCAGATGAGGAGATCTAGATGACTTAAGAAATTTGAAATTTAATTCTGCTCATTTATTGATATAGATGCTTAGTTGAAAATTAGTTCAACCAAAAAGGAAAATTCTGTCATTTGCTCATCATTAAGTCATTACAAACCTGTATGACTTTCTTTCCTCAGTGGAACACAAAATTATGAATTTCCTGGCATTGTACTGGATGTTTTTCCAGTTACAATGAATGGGTACTGAGGCTTTCGAGCTTAAATAAAGAACACAAAAGTAACATAAAAGTGGTCCATTCGATTTGTGCTATATTCCAAGTCTTCTGAAGTTATACGATGTCAGATGACAATTTAAAGTTTATGTTTTTTACATTATTATCCATAGTGCTGCAGACAAATTACATTTTTATATTCAAAATGTAATTTAAATGTTTTCATGTTTGGTGCATGAAAGTGAAACTTGAAAGCTGTACATTACAAATATGTTTATGCACTTGTCTTAACCTAGTTTTAATCCATCTCTGACTGTGATAGGCAATGTTAGAGTCTCTGCTAGGCTGTGGTTAGAGTAGAACTCTGAATAGGACATTACTGATTACTTAATGAAGTATTATGAACAGAAAGTAGGAACAGTTATCAGTTACATAAGTGTATATAAGGAGGCAATTTCAGTATAGGTGTTGAGACAAACCTCAAAGTTTCAGATTGACATATATACAAGTCTGCTTGGTAGGATAATGCTTGTACCACAACAGCGCTGATTAATATGACTGCAATGCTTAAACTCACAGTATTTACAGCGATGCTGAGTCAGAGAGAGAGAGAGACAAAAATGTGTGTTTACTAAAAAGATACGCAATTTTTCCAACAGTTTGGTAACAGAACTGGGGCTTTGTGCAGTGCTGCAGCCCACGGTTCGACCCCAAAACCCCTCATGACTATACATCAGCAACAAGATTTGCTTAGCAGGCAACACTTCTGGGAAACTGAACTGACTACTGTTACCAAGCAACAGTGGTGGATGAGATGAGTCTTACTCATTCAGGGTCTGTGTGTGTGACATCTAGCAACTTTGGTTACATTTGCTTATACGGCAGAGAGGATTTCCCATTCCTGTGAGGTGAGGCAAGGAAACCTACCTTTTGATGAAGCTGATGCAACTACAATAGACGTCAGTTGTCAATGAAGCAAATATTTCCTATGCGGAATTTACAATGAAAGATTTTTGGTTTTGTTATCATTTGTTACATTCCGATGCCCTAGAAAATGCTAAGCTTGCAAAATTTCCCACAATACTCCTGTAATGATCGGATATGACATAAGTGTTTAAAATGACACAACTGTTAATTACACTTGCATTATGCGATATTATATTTTATGTTTTAAATATATATATATATATACACACTACCATTCAAAAGTTTAGGGTCACTTACTCATTCTTTATTTTTATTTTATTTTTTAATTTTCACATTGTAGAATAATAGTAAAGTCATCACAACTATGGAATAATAGAAATGGAAATATGGCAATTATGTTGTGACTAAAAAAAATCCAAAAATAAATCAAAACTGTGTTATATTTTAGCATCTTCAAAGTAGTCACCCTTTGCCTAGAATTTGCAGACATGTACTCTTGACATTTTCTCAACCAACTTCTTGAGGTATCACCCTGGGATGATTTTTAAACAGTATTAAAGGAGTTCCCATCTATGTTGGGCACTTATTGGCTGCTTTTCTTTATTATTTGGTCCAAGTCATCAATTTCAAAAACTTTTTTTTTTTAAATACATTTTTTTTAGTTTTGTAATGAAATAAATTAATATGGTGGCACAATTGTATTTTTGTCTACAAAACTAATTTCAAACATTTAAGCATATGCCTTCAGATCAAAAGGTTTTTAAGATGATGAAAAACATTTCAGGCAAGTGACCCCAATCTTTTGAACGGTAGAGTGAATATGAATATATTAGGGCTATCGATGTAGCATATTAATTTAGTGTGATTATTTTTATAAAAAAATTAACACGCCTCCTTAATCGTACCCAAATTCTGTAATAAAAGTACATATTTTCCCACCATCCTAGCGATTTAAGCTTAAAGTACATGTAATTACATGTTTTTATAAGCGAAGTCAGCAGGGGGCAGTCGGCACACCTCAACAGTCCTCACAAGCAGTGCAGCCACATAATAAGAGCCAGGATGCGTTTTGACAGCAGGAAGAAACTCAACAGATTGCAGGGGTTTTAAGACACAATTTTCAAAAATTTCAGCTACTTTTAACTTGAGTTTGTAATACTGAAAACAAGTGAAATGCTACGAAAGCATCCGTCTGAGGCATATGTAATTGGCCGACAATATAATTAAAAAATAGTGCAGCTCGAACGCAGGAAGGCATCCTGTGAGAACAGGACAGATTGATGAATGTTTTGCTGTCGACTGTAGGTTTAGGTTCAATGATTATCTTTATTTGTGGGCCTTCCTCAGCAAATGGGTTTACATTTATATTTTACTTTTAACATATATACTTTTATCCAAAGCAACTTACAAATGAGGAACATATTGAGCTATTTTGACTGCCCTCATATCTATATATCTATATATATATATATATATATATATCTATATATATATATATATATATATATATATATATATATACATACACAGTATGTACCGGTGTGTGTAGATATACAGTATACATATATCATATCATATGTTATGTTGGTTTATTAGTTAAGCTATTCATGTATTCCATGTGTATGTGTATATACAGTATAAACACCTGGATGGCTTACCTAATATATCAACATAACATCAAATGACACTTATAGCCATAACACACTACATTTATATACATACATTATATATGGTTATGTCTCATTTGATACTATGTCAGTATACTAGGTAAGCTGTCCTGTTGTAACTGGTGCCTGTGGTCACATGATGGTGACGACCATGTAGAATCTTGGTACAAATAACATTTCAGAGAAATCATAAATTATCAATGCAGTTAATTATATATTAGATTTTATTTGTTAAAAACTTTAGTCTAAACCATTTATGCTTTAGTGAAACAGTTAATAAATTAACTTTAAGGAAGTAGAAAACTATTTCCATACCATTTTTGATCAAAAAGTGTGCCAGTTTTAATATATTTCGACTGAAAAATAGAAAAGTGACAAACAGAGTAGAAATATGTTGTGTTAATTCAAGTAAACATCAGAATTTTCTAGTTTTGAACACATTCCAGATGCAAATCTAGACTTTATCATAAGAAACAAAAATCTTTTGTCTGGATTGGTTAGTTGTGGGTAGAAAATGGATCATCAAACATACATAACAAAGTGCATTTATGTTAACCAAACAAATCAAACTTTTCCAACATTTAATGAAAATTCTTCGCAATTAACGACATTCACACCATCAGCACATATCATCAAAATGTTCCATTTTCATAATTTTTGTGGCATCTTTGCACAGATGATTGATGTAGAGAAATCAGAACTTGGTCCACTTTTGCTTTTGCTCATGATGGTAATTTGAATTTCCACCATTGTGGAGTTCACACAGCAGTGGGCTGCAGTTCCTCAAGTGCAGACCAGTGATGAAAGGTAGCCTACATGTACCCTAGGGCCCAAAAAGGTGGAAAGAGGAACTAATCTGGGGTGAGAATGAGTAAGGTACTGTATGTATTATGCATTAATTGCGATAAACTTCAAAGGTATTTCTCATGAACAGCATGTGCATTATTGATAGGTTATAGGCCGCTGAGAAATGGGTATATGAAATCGAGGCTAAGCCGCTGATGGCAAAGCAGAATTTTCCAGGAAGACCTGGCAGCTGATGACATAGAAGAGGGTGTGGTGCAGGGTGATGGGTTAAAGTGATGCCTTTTCTGCCTCGCTTGGTTTTAACCACACTGCTCACTACACTCTCAAAGCCCTTGTCATGCTCATGCAGATCCCTGAGAATGCAGGCAGCAACATCGAAAGAGCACACACACATAACTCTCTGACAGACTGTTTCATGTGGCAGCAACTGGTTGTTAGAGGTATAAGAGATTGGGCTCCCTGAAACTGTTATTTTCTGCTGAATCAGTTTACAAACACTCAACATTACCAAACATGTTTAAATGGAACACATCATGTGTGATGGAACATTCTGAATACAGTTAAATATTTTACATTTGATTATTGAGCCTAAGTGGTTGAGGCTTTAAAATACTTTCAATTTAGTTTTGTTTTATTGCATCCAAAATGCTTCTTAAAATGCATTCTGCTTCCACACTGAGAACAGTGCTTTAATAGCTCCCTTTTATATCGTATCGGCACATATTGAAAATGATGTCCATATTTCAATTATTATGAAATATGCCATATGCCAGCCAGCCAGCCACTGTCACAAGATTAACCCATTACAATTTAGTATTATATATATATATATATATATGATACACTATTATTCAAAAAATGCGGAATGCTGTGATTGACCAATCAGAAATAACATAAAGCCATGTGAAAACACAGTAATATTGACAGCTAACAGGGATACCGAAGGGTTTAGAGATGCATCCTTGCTTGTTTATTCGACATAAGTTCATTTCAGCAACACAGGTGTGATTTAGGGGTGGTTTTGACAAAGAAGACCATGTCACAATTAATATTACTTTAACCCAGATTTTTGCGCTTTTAAGAGGAACAAGTCTAAATGTATGTTGTAATCACTATGATGAGCTCAATGCTGTCAATTGAGCTTAATTTGTATTGAATCCAAAATATCCCTTTAAAGAAGTTTAATATTCTCCTATATTCTACAGAAAAGTGTGTAATTTTTTCAGTGTTAAAATACTTTATCCTATCCCAGCTTAACATGCAGAAACAATTGTAAGTGAGCCATTCAAAAGTCAGCCATTCTTTGAGCATCCAGTCTGGCTCAACACAGCAACATTTAGTGGCGTGAGTTTGGGGTGGACAATCTGTTTTCTGACCAATGAAAGATGGTGTTCGGGAAACCTGTTTGAAAAACAATCATTGTTTTTGCAATACTGTTTCCAGTGACGCTAGTAATACAGAAATTTCACACTTCACTTTTAAAATAAGCCTTTTTTTTTTTTTTTACAGTAGCTCATTATTGGACTAAATTTCTCAAAATGTTAACTCTCATTGATCAACGTTTAGGCTTTGATCAAATTATCAGACTAAACTTTAGTCCTGGTGAGTGGCTAAAGATATTTTGTAAATCATTCATTTTAGTATGCTTAGGTTACTAATAACTGCAAGTGCAAGTGCACTAAGACTCAGGACAAACGGTTTCCTGTCCATGATGTTACCACTATACCCCTTTCAGAGTATTAAGAGATTTTATGCATCAGTTTGCCACAAATGTATGCACATCCTCATACACTAAACCAGAAAGCTGTATAGATATTCATAAAACTCTATGGAAAGGAAAAGAAAGAATCAGAGGCAGAGAGTGAGGGTGTATTAGTGTGTGTGTGGGTGGGAGGGACGTCTGAACCACAGTGCAGGACTTTAAAAACTGATGTTCTGCAACACCTTTTCAAGACATACTCTCTCATCACTAACACCCTCACACACTTCTATGAGCAGTGCAAACATGAACGGTAACTTTGACAACACGTCTCCTCCAGTGTTTATGGTGGATTCTGGTGGAGGTTATCCTAAACAGCGTCAGTATTACCACGAGCAGGTGCATGGACGGACAGATCCAGTTCTGGTACCCTGCTGGACATTTCCCCCAGCCCGAGCTGAGGATAAGAGAAGGGGCTGTGGGGGAATGAATGTCGTGATCACATGGATACTGGCTTTGATACTCCTGTTGGTTTTTGCAGCCCTGGGACTGGGAGCCTACCAGATACTGAGGTTGCAGTCTGAATTGGAAAGGCTGACACAGGTAAGAGCTACTGGATACTGATTTTGATTATAAATCCATATTAATTCTATTGCCATTAATAAGTAATTCTATTTTATTCTGGATGGATGGATTGATGGATGGATGCACAAATATACACTACCGGTCAAAAGATTTGAAACACTTGACTGAAATGTTTCTCATGATCTTAAAAATCTTTTGATCTGAAGGCGTATGCTTAAATGTTTGAAATTAGTTTTGTAGACAAAAATATATATTAATTTATTTCATTATAAAACTAAAATTTAAAAAAAAAAAAATAGTTTTTGAAATTGATGACTTGGACCAAATAATTAAGAAAAGCAGCCAATAAGTGCCCAACATAGATGGGAACTCCTTCAGTACTGTTTAAAATCATCCCAGGGTGATACCTCAAGAAGTTGGTTGAGAAAATGTGAAGAGTACAAGTCTGCAAATTCTAGGCAAAGGGTGACTTCTTTGAAGATGCTAAAATATATCACAGTTTTGATTTATTTTGGATTTTGTTTAGTCACAACATAATTCCCATATTTCCATTTATGTTATTCCATAGTTCTGATGACTTTACTATTATTCTAAAATGTAAAAAAAACAAAAAACTTTTGGCCGGTAAAGTAGATGTAAATGTCTATACAGTGACCCAGTTAAGGCTATATTAGTTTTCATTTTGAGATGCACATGACAATGTGGTCAACAGTCAAAGGCTAAAGGCTACAGGATATCCTTTACTTCAACCAGAGCAGTCACGACACCAGCTCCACTTTCTCAGCAGCTAAAGGTCAACTAGCAATAGGTATACAGTATCTACATCTGCAGGAAGATGTTAGATACATTCCTGTATAAATGTGTGTGTGCATATGTTTGAATGCATTGCTTTAGCATTATATGATGTGACTCTTTTTTACCCTTTATTGTAGAAAATACCCACACAAATTCAGAGCTTTGTTCCACAGAGACAAGTTGGTGAGTTATGTAACCTACTATCTGTTTATCTGTTTGTTCCTGTGCTAAATCTTCTTATCTTACACCATTGAGCATGATAACCTAAATAGCCATGCTATGCCATACAACAGGCCTAAAACCAGCAGAGTTGGACAAGACCAAACGAAAGGTAGCTGCACACCTAATAGGTAAGTCTTGCACCCAAAAACTAAACGCATGCACATTTCTCCACCATGTTGGAGAGACCAGCAATGCTGGTCACCACAATATGTTAAGTATGAGATGTTGGTGTTTGTGTTCCCACCAAGCTTATTAGTAGCTTAAACAACAGGACTTCCTAGGTAACCAGAAAGGAAAGACCATGATGGTTTCCTTGCATGTTTTACTGGTAAACAGCAGAGAAACCAGTACTTACCAGCAAAAAAACACAGTGCACATTCAAAACCGGTGGTCCTGCCATCCATTTCAGGACTTCTAAACAGGATGTTACAGTACTTTAAGTACAAAATTATGAACTGTTGTTGTGTGATATCTTACCTGAATATTTATTTTTCTACAACAGGCTATGCAGACCAGAACAAATCATCTAGAACTCTGAAATGGGAAGTGAGACATGGTGAGGCCTTCACAGATGGCGTCAAGTACATCAACGGTGGCCTTCAAGTCAATGAGACTGGTCTGTACTTCGTTTACTCCCGCGTGGAGTTTGTTGCAAGCACTTGCAATCCCAAAGACTCTCTTACTCACACTGTCTTTGTTAAAAGAAATAGCAATGAGAGGACAATCATGGAAGATCATCGTGATGGCTTCTGTTTGGCGGGGAGCAAGCAGCCGTGGACTGCAGGCAGTCATCTTGGCTCTCTTCAACATCTCAAGCAGTTCGACTGGCTGTTTGTCAATGTGTCACACCCCCATCTGCTCAGCACCAACTATCATCATAGTTATTTTGGCCTCTTCAGGATCCACTGATCATGTAGGTCCTGAAGGTGAAGATTAGGGGATGCTTAGGAAGGATATAGATCATGACATTAGGTTTAGATTGTGAGTTAGAGTAGAGATCAGTGCTCTTTTTTGGACTCTTTCTACCCTGCTTAAAAGACCAGATGCTGGTCCCCAGCATGGGATGATGGTATGCTGATGTTCCTCATGGTCTTTTCAGCTGGGTAGTCTACCCTGAGCTCCCCTGTGCTTCATCAGAATCTATGCATTCATTGCAGTGCAACCTATCTGCTTGTCATTGTCAAATTATATTTTACTTTGATCAGAATGTATCATTGTCCATGTGCAATAAGTGCGTTTGGTATACAAAAAAGATTTGATGTTTCAGATTGAATTAACACTAATATGCTGCTGTATCAAAAAAAGTTAAATATAGATTAAATATAAGTATTTATTTATTTTCTTCAATAACAGCCTGTGGGTAAAAAGTCTGATTGTGTACTATTGTGAACAATGGTCATATTGACTGATAATGAGTGATAATGATTAATGGATGTAGTCAATACAACTTTTAATAAAAAAAAAAAAAAAAAATACTGATGTTGATTTCAACCAAAACTGCATGTGAACAAAGAGAGGATTTCACGTGCCAACTGAGCAATATTTTGTGGTGAGGTGTTTCCAGTACAGCCAATATTTGCATGTGATTGTGGGATGCTAGTTACAGGAAATTATGCAGATCTTTGGTTGAACATTTCCAGAGTTATTTGTATTAACATTTCAAATTACATGTGCCATATTCTTGGGTTTGTCTCAAATATTTGATTACATTTATGGACAGTGAAGACCTATACGTGCTAATTTCTTTCAATCGAAATTCATGTCAGAGATGATCTATTTTGCAACCTATTATTGAATAATTTGTGACTGAGCTAAGAGTTTCTAGTCAGCTGTTTTTGAATATCCTCTCTAGACCGCAAGGCAACTTTGCAGGTTTCATTCCTCGTCATTTCTGCAAAGACCCTCAGGTTGGCTTCATTGCAGTCTTGATGAAACACATCAAGATTTCTAAAGAGGTGAAGATGTCTCGGTACACTCTGTGCTTTTACGTTTCAACTGCTTCCTTCCTGTGTTTAAAGTTGTCAAACAGGTTTGATTTGAGAAATGAAAATGAAAACTTCCCTTTATCATTCATTTGATTACTCACATGACAAAGTACTTAGTGTAAAATTCTCACACTCTCTCTTGTTTGACAATTGGCAATATCTTATTTCCTGCAACTAAACCAGACACTATCTAATTCAGTGCTTGGGTTGTGTGAGTATCTTGTTGGTTGTGGTGCATGTCTTATTGTCCAGTTTGATTATTCAGTGCTGTGTGCCTTTTTTTCTTGTGCATCTTTTGTACACTTCAAAATTCCACTTCCCACGAAGGTGTGTGGAAACATAGCCCACTCTATCTGCCCCTTCAACTCCAAACAGGTTCACACAACACAAATTGCATGTACACCACAGGAAGTGACCATTGGAGTATCATCAACCACAATTCATCCACACTGCATTCACAGTCTGCTTCACTTTTACAAAGACTTCCAAAGACTATTGTGAATAGCAAAGAGTGTCATTTGACCATTTAGATTTTTAACCAATAGGACGCATTCCTACTTTTAATTTTAAATCTTTTAAACCCATCCACTGAGTGTTTATTATCAGGCTTTAATATCACTCAATCTAATAAAAGGTCAGTTACCTCAAAAGAAATGCAAGATGTCATCAGCTGTATATAGCATCTGGGTAGAGGTAAATATAACCTACATGCCAGAGCTGTGGTCTTCTGGTTAGCATAGATGCTTCGACACATTGAGGCTGGCATGGTGCTCATGCAGGCATCATTTTTGTCCTCTCTCCACCATCACTCTCATACTGGTTCATTAAAGGATTTCATACAAGGTTCAATACAAGTTAAGCTCAATCGACAGCATTTGTGGCATAAAGTTGATTACCACAAAAATTTATTTTGACCTTTTCTTAAAAAAAACAAAAAAAAAAAAAACAAAAACTAAATCTGTTACAGTGAGGCACTTACAATTAAAGTAAATGTAGCCAATATTTTGAGGGTTTAAAAGCAGAAATTTGAAGCTTATAATTTTATAAAAGCACCTACATTAATTCTTCTGTTACAGCTCATGTATTATTTAAGCTGTAAAGTTGTTTAAATACTCGTTTTAGGATTTAAGGTTTTGTTTACATCACATTGCCATGGCAATGAAGTTGTAAACTTGGCTATAAATTGACACTGAAAAAGGATAGTAAGTGATTTTATCAAACAGATGCAAGCATTTGCAAGATTAAAAAATGAGGTTAACATTTCTCTTGATTTTTATCACAATATATGTAGATGCTATTGTTTAGTGTACATAAACAAGACATCATGGTGGCTCATGCCTTTTGATACATGTTTTCTCTCCATACAGAGGGGGCACAGAGACCATGACATCACATTGCAGAAAGTCAAACTATCTGATCATGAAAAAAAAAAAGAGGCCACAACTTTTTAAAGCATGTCTATGTATTAATATTATGACATTCCTATGAGATATCATGATGTGATCACATGATATCACATTTCCACAATTAAAAATGACATGACCACTACACATTTTATCGGTGTTACATTGGATACCTGTTAAGTTTTGTATTAATTTTAAAATTCTGTTAATTACTTACAAATCTTTGAATGGTTTAGCTCCAAAGAACTTAAGTGACCTTCTGTCATGCTATATAATCCAATCACACTCATTACGATCGCAAAACTCTGGCCTGTTAACAATAAAGAGAATATTAAAATGCACAATAATTTTCATATTTGGCTCCTAAACTATGGAATAGTCTTCCTAGCAGTGTTTGGAACTCAGACACATTCTCTCAGTTTAAGTCTAGACTAAAGATTTGTCTATTCAGGATATATATCCCGAGGTTACCAGAGCTAGCCAGATCAATCTCCGGTCCTGCCTGATGTCCAATTCCCAACTGTGATGATGACCAACTGCAGCATGTGCCAGCCAGACTTCATTTCAGTCTACTAAGACAGACCTCACAGAGGATGAATTGAAGCAAACTCAAAGACAGAGCCACTGTCTCAAGCATGGGCTCAGGATACAGTTCACCAAAATTACCTGCCATAAGCTTTCAGACGACTGCGATGCTCCTCACTGAATGATACCTATCAGTCCCTCCAGGATTTTGCGATCGCAAGAATTCTTGCAAATTCAACCAATCTCTGCATTGTTTGTGGTAGCTTGCCATTTTTTATCATTTCCGCACATTTTAGGCAAAAAACGTAAATCTGAGGGAATCCCATCGCATTCCTTCATGTTTGACAGGGGCAAAACAAATGCTTGAAAAGCCTGAAGCAATCGCAGCATATCAAAATGCACAGCTGCCATTGTATCATCTCCATAGTAACAGTGTAAGCATCTCTGCCTTGTCTCCTCCATATTTTTCATTCTCTATCAAAATCCGTCTAAACTTTCACGGGACCGCAGACAGCACGCATGCCACATACATCACAGCTAGCATTTAATCTTCACCTTAAGTGCTACGAATGAGACACAAAAACACATGTTTATACAAAGAATCCCTAACATTCACTTAAAAACCCCATTAGTTGTGTAGTAAAATGTGATTAGAATTTGAAGTGCTTAATAAAGTAGGCTATACGAATCTGAAAATGGCAATTTATGCTGAACAGTTATGTGCGGAAAATAACTGTACATATATGTTTATTACTGAAATAAAAAGGTCACATATATACATATATGCAACATATTTCAAAATATGACAAACATTGCCACTCATATGCGCAACATATTTTTTGAAACACTTGTGGAATTTAAATTTGTACACAAATAATCAATTAAAACTCTAATTGTATTTGTTCATATATGGCCATATATAAAATTTCAATATCAATGTAATATAATTGCAACAGGCATAATAATTGAATCCTCATTTTTGTTTTAGTTACAGATTTATTTCACGTCTATCTTAACCTTGGATAAGTCACAAGAACTTCTGTCTTGGCAAGGTTGAGCTAAAGGTGGCTTTCCTTCATTCAGGCCAAGATCTCCGAAAGGCAGGCAGAGATACAAGCTGAGACAGTTGGGTCGACAGGCTGGAAAGACAGGTAGAATTGCGTATCATCTGTGTAGCAGTGGTAGGAAAAGTCATGTGCCTTAATGATCATTACAAGTGATGTTGTGAAGCTCGAGAACAGGAGGGGTCCAAGCATTGATCCCTGTAGAACACCAGTGGTTCTCCTCTTCAGGAGACCTTAGAGGATCTGCCTGTGAGGTATATCTCAAATCATCCAAGTGCAGTTACTGTGAGGCCCAGGTCGGAGAGGGTGGACAGGAGGATCTAGTGGTTAACTGTGTCAAAATCAGCAGACAGGTCAATGAGAATGAGGACATTTGATTTAGAGTTAGCTCTTGCCAGTCGCAGGGTTTAAGCAACAGACAAGAGGGCAGTCTCTGTTGAGTGTCTTTTTTGAAGCCAGACTGATGTATTTTGAGTATGTTGTTCTGTGAAAGAAAGCAGACAACTGGTTGTTTTAGTCAGGAAAGGTAGAAGAGAGACTGGTCTGTCATTTTACACCACTTTGGGGTTATGTGTTGTTGTTTTTACAGTGGGGTTACTCGAACCTACTTAAATGTGTTAGGAAAGTTTCTAGTCGTAAGAGATGTTGTGTTTGAGTTCAGGCAAGATTCATGGAGAGACAGCTTGCAGAAGATGGGAGGAGATAGAGTCAAGGGGACAGGTGGTAGGACAGAAGAACTTTGCAGATCTCAGTCTCAAAGAGAGGAGAGAAAAAGGAGAACAGAGGATGGGATGTGTGTAGAGAGCAGTTGTACAGGTGCATCTCAATAAATTAGAATGTCGTGGAAAAGTTCATTTATTTCAGTAATTCAACTCAAATTGTGAAACTCGTGTATTAAATAAATTCAATGCACACAGACTGAAGTAGTTTAAGTCTTTGGTTCTTTTAATTGTGATGATTTTGGCTCACATTTAACAAAAACCCACCAATTCACTATCTCAAAAAATTAGAATACATCATAAGACCAATAAAAAAAACATTTTTAGTGAATTTTTGGCCTTCTGGAAAGTATGTTCATTTACTGTATATGTACTCAATACTTGGTAGGGGCTCCTTTTGCTTTAATTACTGCCTCAATTCGGCGTGGCATGGAGGTGATCAGTTTGTGGCACTGCTGAGGTGGTATGGAAGCCCAGGTTTCTTTGACAGTGGCCTTCAGCTCATCTGCATTTTTTGGTCTCTTGTTTCTCATTTTCCTCTTGACAATACCCCACAGATTCTCTATGGGGTTCAGGTCTGGTGAGTTTGCTGGCCAGTCAAGCACACCAACACCATGGTCATTTAACCAACTTTTGGTGCTTTTGGCAGTGTGGGCAGGTGCCAAATCCTGCTGGAAAATGAAATCAGCATCTTTAAAAAGCTGGTCAGCAGAAGGAAGCATGAAGTGCTCCAAAATTTCTTGGTAAATGGGTGCAGTGACTTTGGTTTTCAAAAAACACAATGGACCAACACCAGCAGATGACATTGCACCCCAAATCATCACAGACCGTGGAAACTTAACACTGGACTTCAAGCAACTTGGGCTATGAGCTTCTCCACCCTTCCTCCAGACTCTAGGACCTTGGTTTCCAAATGAAATACAAAATTTGCTCTCATCTGAAAAGAGGACTTTGGACCACTGGGCAACAGTCCAGTTCTTCTCCTTAGCCCAGGTAAGACGCCTCTGACGTTGTCTGTGGTTCAGGAGTGGCTTAACAAGAGGAATACAACAACTGTAGCCAAATTCCTTGACATGTCTGTGTGTGGTGGCTCTTGATGCCTTGACCCCAGCCTCAGTCCATTCCTTGTGAAGTTCACCCAAATAAGGCTGTGGTTCTCTCGGTTGGTTGTGCATCTTTTTCTTCCACACTTTTTCCTTCCACTCAACTTTCTGTTAACATGCTTGGATACAGCACTCTGTGAACAGCCAGCTTCTTTGGCAATGAATGTTTGTGGCTTACCCTCCTTGTGAAGGGTGCCAATGATTGTCTTCTGGACAACTGTCAGATCAGCAGTCTTCCCCATGATTGTGTAGCCTAGTGAACCAAACTGAGAGACCATTTTGAAGGCTCAGGAAACCTTTGCAGGTGTTTTGAGTTGATTAGCTGATTGGCATGTCACCATATTCTAATTTTTTGAGATAGTGAATTGGTGGGTTTTTGTTAAATGTGAGCCAAAATCATCACAATTAAAAGAACCAAAGACTTAAACTACTTCAATCTGTGTGCACTGAATTTATTTAATACACGAGTTTCACAATTTGAGTTGAATTACTGAAATAAATGAACTTTTCCACGACATTCTAATTTATTGAGATGCACCTGTATAAGTGGTTAAATCATCAGCAGTCAGAGAAGTAGTGGGAGGAGGTGGGGGGGAGATGTAGAAGAAAAGAGAACATCGAGTAGTTTGCAGGAATCTGAAGTGTTACTGATCTAAATCTGGTAAAAGGTCAACCTTAGCAGCAGAAATACTAGAGGAGAGAAGAGATTGATACTTTCTCAGGTCAGCAGAGGTTTTTGACTTGTGCCACTTCCTCTCTGCAGCCCTGAGCTAAGTACAGTGGTCACAAAGTATCTCCTACAGCCAGTGGCTAAAGGGTGTGGCATGTACTGGCCTGTAGGTAAGAGGACAGACACTATTAAGGCAACAAGTTATTGTTGAGCAAAGCAGCAAGAGTAGAGCAAAATTCATTAACATCAAGTGAATGGTTTGTGGAGGGAAAGGATACTGAGACCATAGAAGAGAAGCGAGTACGGGAGAGAGAATGGAGGTAAAGGTGAAAGGAGACCAGAGGCCGAGTGAGTGGTAAGGAAGAAGGGAGGGTGACAGAGAACTGGATGAAGAAATAGTCAACAGACATGCTGAGGAGTAATAAGAAGATTATTAGTGATACAGTTACGGTTAAGGATGAGATCTAGCGGTTTTCCTTCTCTGTGTGTTGCAGGGGTGTGCATAGTAAGGTCAAACGAGGTCAGGAGAGCTAGAAAGTCAGCCTCCTGAGGTTTGTTCAGGTGGATGTTGAAGTCTCCAAAGACCACCAGCAGAGAAACATCTTCAGGGAATGAGAATCATTTCTAACTCTTAGTTAACATTTATCTGTCAACTGGTAAGAAACCCACTGCAAATTTTAGTGAATTCTGTCCTGCTAAATCAAGTTCTAATATCAACATATTTTGCTATAGCTCTTGGGTAAACACAATATTAATACTCTAGAATACTTTTAGACATATAATGAAGTTAGATTTAAATTGAAAGGTCTAATTGTGTTTTTAGAAAAAAGGGTATTTTTGTGTCAGGTTGGGGAAGTTGTCCAATGAGTTTAAAAATATATCCAACTTAATAATTACAATATTTGGTACAATACAATAGTACGATAGTTTCAGACCTGTAGCTCCTTTGATTTGTTCCGCAACAAGGGGCTAAAATTGTTACAGTGTTGCATTTGCTTCATGGTTCGGTTAGCTTTCACAAGGGAATATTTCAAAACGGTCCAAAACTGTCAGTAAAAGTCACACGTAAGCAAACTCTCCCCTCATTGGTCAGAATGTTTGTGTGCTGTTCCAGAATTTACTGCATCATTGATATAGTAAAAAATGACCTGTAAAAATTTCTCCCGTTACAAATTTAAGTATTGTTTGTCACTCTTTTGCAAAGCGTCACCGCTTGGTACATAATGTGTGTTCCAGTCAGTCGAATGCATATGAACACACACACACACACACACACACACACACACACACACAAACAGCAGAATGAATTTTAGGCCTATCTGTCAAAACGTTGCTGACGTCATCCTACCTGTGTTCTGCCGCTATCCAAAAGAGAGAAGCGATCATACTAAAATTACCTCAGGAATTTTTTGACAACTCCCATTTTAAATGTGCAAATATATCCAACATAGTCACCAAAACGCTATATTCACTTTTTGATGATGAATCATAGTGAAGTGCTGATCTACAGATGCCTTCTCCAAAGACCCATAAGGAATGTTCATTGTTTTTATAGGGATATTGTTTGGTCCATTGGGTCGGATTGCATTCTCACCACAAGCAAACTGCTCCAGAGTTCATTTGCAATTGGTCCGAGACCACCAACTGGTTGTTTTGAGAGGATACAAGTGCAATTGCCATGTTAATATATGCCTAAACAAACTGAACCAAGGGAGTAATCGCACCATTCAGCTCACCACTGAATAAAACAGGCTGCATGACACTGATAAATGATTACTGCCAGAGTAACATTCACATACAGGTGTGAGGGACTTCAGCATTTCACAAATAACACAAAGAATAAATATATTCCTCTCTAACTTGGTTTTACTCGCGTGTCCCCTCCGTGCACTATTGAGCACTAAGTTGTTGTTTGTTTGTTTTTTGCAGAGAGAAATCATGTGCACTCGCATGTATGGTTTGTGCAAGTATAAATCTCTGATTGGGGTGTTGCATACATTATCTGGCAACCCTGAGCACATTAAAAGTTTGTGGATGCACGATAGGTCCCAAAGCCAGATAAATAAAAGATCTAATAAAAAACATTCATGATAAATAGACCCGCGGGCAGCAATTGCCTGGTCTGCAATTGAGGGCGCTCTAAGTTTCGTTTGAGGGTGCTTAGCACCCTCAAGCACCCCCGTAGAACTGGGACTGATTGGAGCCTTTCTTATTTATTTTTCTCGCTTTGATAGTTTTGTGCAATAAGATATTAGAGTTATTTAGCCTATTTATTTGTTGAATATCGGTTAGATTCCATGTTGAAATAATTGAAGTTATTCCAGACTGATGCAGTGATGTTAAGATTCGGGAATCTGTTGGGGCCATACCATCCGTTGGAGGACTTCTTGTTTTACTTCCATTCTATTCTATTTGCCAAAGGTTTTGAAATGTAAAATTGATATTTGACACACTAAAGCAGAAGATATAAAATAACTATTTTAAGACAAATGTTTTTGTAAGACATCTAATGTGCCTAAGACTTTTGCACAGTATTGTATAGAAGATTTAAATGTATATAAAGAAAGATATAAACTACACTAAAGTGTATCATATCTATACTAAAAACTGAACTCAGCTGTATGTAACTATACTAAAGTCTGTTACATGGGTGGGGGAGGGGTGTCTTCACAAGCACGCAGATCTGAGAACCTCATTAACCCCAAAGTTATACTTCAATTTGACCTTGTAAGTTCCAGGAAGATGCAGTTTACAGCAATAATCCCAACAAGAATATTCATCATGGGTATATATTGATGAAGTAGGAACTACATAAAATATTTGCTGGATGGTTTCTTGAGCCATATGAGACAACTTCCAGTGCCTACAACTAAACTAGACTGGTCTAGAGTGATCAGGGGCGGCACCAGCGAATTTTGATAGCTGGTCCTGAAGAGGTGCTAAATTATTGAAGGGGGAGCTGAGCTATATGAAATATGTGCAAAACCCAGCATGGCCAAGTGATTTTATTAATTTCAATTTGCATGTGATGACAACAGAAGTGAAATCTCTACACTGCAGACTCAATAAAACAGGCAACACACTTTCATGGGTGTTTTCAGCTTTTTACAGTACTGTCTGAAGCACAGGTACACACAGGTACAGTGTACCCTTATTGGGGGTCTGGGGACATGCTCCCCCAGGAAACGGCACTAAAGCATTTAATTCTGGCGACGTTAGGAGCAGTATATTTACCTTTTCACAAGTATATATCTTGTGTAGCAATTATTGTAACTACAGGCTACAAAGTACTGATAAAAGACTTCATACAGTACATCCAGCACTAGTTAAAGTTTCTCAATTAACTACCTGTCAAAAAAAAAACAAAAAAAAATAAATTTGCCTGCTGTGGCAGGACCATGGTATTGTGATGGTATAAGATGGTAATACTGCGGTGCATTGATGTACACCATGGTATTTACATAGTACTCCAATGTACATGTAAAAAAAACATGCAATGATACTTTTTGATACCGGAGTTGTTCAAAAGCTGCACACGCAGGTGTTGAACCTAATAAATACATTATTTATCACTGTCAAACAAAGGATGCACTTGTAGGTTTTGATTCAAAATATCATCATCACCGTATGAACGGGGAGAGCCATAACCCGACACCTACATGTCGCAAATTCGTCTGTGACTTCTCTTAAAAAAACAGCCATTTTTATTGTAGTAAACTCCACACATTCCTCATCTGCTCTGTGGATCATGACAGTAAATATTCCACTTAAATGCTTTCTGTTCTATTTATTTAATTTCTGTTTTTACAGAGTGAGAAATGCTCCAAACGATACAGTGCGTGAGCTGACCAAACGGTCCAAATCGTTTGAATTATTCTTTGAAGGAATCGACTCACATGAGTAATTCATTTGTAAACCGGGCATCACTAGTTCTGATTCTAAACAGGCGACAGAAATACGGGACACACATGAGTCATTACAAGATGTTTCTTCATACAATCTTTATACAGAGGATAATATGCTGGGTGCTGTTACAAACATTTGCTGGGGGTGCTACGGGGGTGCTATGGACTTTCTTGGGGAGGCTGAAGCACACGCTAGCTCCTCCCTAGTGCCACCTCTGAGAGTGATACTGGGCATATCTCTGCACTGACTGGAAACCAGTGGCTGCAAGGAGCATATCATTTTACAGAGAAATTCAGCATGCTCTCAGTGGAGAGGAGTGAGGCGGGGAGGTTCAACAGCATCTTGCAAGTGCATCTTATAGAAACGTATACTGTTTATGCGATGCGTATGCAAATTATGGGGGGTAAAGGGAATAATCTCCTACATTAAAACCATCAGCAGACTTTCGAAAGTGTAGAAAGGTGAGAGAAGGCGTTTTTTATCAGATCGGACCCCTGATAAACAGAGATGGCTTGTCACTTTAAGGGGGCAGCATTGTTTGCATGGTGCAGAAAAGAGCGGAAAAGGCTGATATTTATCTCAAAAATGAGACTGCAACATTTGCAGCTTTTTTTTAGCACGCTAGCCACAAACTCAAACCTCATAAAAAGCGCATAAAAAAAGTTATAAAAGATATGTGATCAGATGAAACACTCTATAGAGGCAGTTTCTACAGTAGTACAAACATATTTCACAAATGCACAGCAAACCGCTTTGAAACCAATAAGACATGGATAATTCAAACTATTTCACTGTCACAGAGCAAAGCTCTCATCTAGAGCTTCTTGAGCTATATTAGCAAGTTCAACATTAACCACATGATTTTACTAAAAAGGCAAGTGTGGTTTATAGATGGAAGAGATGCTTGAGAAAGAGGAAATGTCTAATTTTTGAGAAATTATGCCAGGGCTTGTGCCAAGACCATTACCTTAAAAAAAAAAAAAAAAAAAAAAATATATATATATGTCTTTCTGACTGTGCTGTTATAACAAATATTACAAACCAGCTCCATACCACAAAAGCCCACCTAATGCAGTAAAGGTCAATAGGAACCATTTGAGCCCACAAGATAAGGAAATTTTGAATCAAAAGAAATTGCTAATGGTAATGAAGTGGCTTAAAACTTAAAAAGTGAGGTTTGACAATAAAATAAGGTTTGGAAAATATTTTTTCCCCAGTTGGCCAAGTATGGACAGTTGAAAGATGCTTATTTGTATTACCACACCATTAAAGACAAGTAAAATATGCATTTAACCCAATAAAGATCAGCACCAGTTGTGTCATACTCCCAGTGCACTTTTAGTATTTCATTTTAAGCTACCATCACCATCTCAAGAGTGTGACAGGATTTCCCAATTTATACATCTGCAGAGACAAATCAAGCAAATTAATCATACCAAAATTATTTAATTGAAGAACATGCATTTATATAAGTGTTGTGGGATAATCTCTTATTATCTTATAAAGGTTTGATTCAGTTGGCTTGAATGCAGTAATTATCAAATTGTTCAGGTCTCTTACTATAATTAGTGACAAGCTAGTAAAGATCACATTACCTTAATTAGGGTCCAAATTAACTGACTTCAGTATAACACAACAGTTCACTCTGATAGCACATCAAGCACTAGAACCAATATTATTCTAAACTGTAATTCAACTTTTTGTTTGTAAAGAAAATGTGTGTGGGCCTTGCCTGTGCAAAACTCACAGCTGCAATGCTAGGGTATTTTGGGTGTTTACCAGGGCTTTGCTATGTGTTTGATGAGATGGGTTACTTACTATTATACATATAAATAACAGAAATCATAATGCTAAATATGGCGGCTGCGGGAATGGAAGTACCACCTTATAGTTAAAAGAGACAATCACCTTCTTGAAAGAGAAATCGCCTCTCAGTTTACTCTAGAACGTGCTTGCACATTAACTGAACCAGCTTGAAAAATAGCATTTTATTCTGTGACGCGAGCTAAAGAGATACAATTTATGATACCGTTGTTGTCAGATTTTATTGCTGATTTAATGGTGCACTCTGTAATTTTTCCTCATTAAAAATGTTTTACTCCTAAAGAAATTAATAGTAATTTTGAAACAAATGTATGACACCATGAGCACTCACATGAGATGAAGACTCCAGTCATGTCAGTAACCTTATAAAAGCTGTTTTATTGTACATGGATACAACAAAATAGCTCACTTATGCTGCAAAATTCCAAATTGAAATTTCCAACTTCCTATTAGAAAAAAATCTGACTTCTAACTTAGAAACTGGTATGAAACTTTTCAACTCCGATTTCAGCATCAATTTCAGCATCAGCATCGTTTATCAATTTGGTGACTGGGAGACATTTCTAGTGACAACCAAACACCAGCTAAGCTAACGGAAGGATTGCAGCTTTGTTCGTTTATCCATCATCTTCCCAGCATCAGGAAATGGAATACCTTTAATGTTGGAGATCGGAAATATTAAGTTGGAATAACCCTTAACCGACTTTGAATGGACCGCAGCATTAATCTCAGTAACTGCCCTGCTACTGGTCACTTTAACTCTTGGATTAAATGAATCATGACTGACTGTGAAAAGTGAATTTCTACAATGGCATCGGTAACTGCATTTGTATGATGCTGCATCCAGGGCTGGCGGTAGCTATTGGCAGAGTATGCAATCAGGGGTGTGGTTACTATTTCCGAGGCGCCAAGCAACTGTCAAACCAGGGCCCCCTTTTGTCGTCCGATTAGGCTATGTGGCTCCAAAAATTATATCTCTATATTATTCAGCCTGTTAACGAAATTCAATATTTATCACAATAATTGTTTATTTGCTCAGATAATATGATAGTGTAATATGATATGATGCTGAATTTTTACTATTTTGAGGATTTGTTTTATACAATAGTAATTTATTTCTGTTGTACCTGTCAGGGTTGGAAACAGAAAAACTCAAATGCAGACTGAATTGAACACAAAAAGGTTTTATTTAAAAAAAAAAAAAAAAGGGTCCAGGCAAAATAGGGCACAGAACAAAACAACCCATGAGAGGGAATCCAAGCTGACTCGAAGGGAAGGGACTGACTCAGCAGCCGCTGGGGAATTGTATGTCTCCTAGGGAGCTGCGGAGACTCAAATGCCAATATATATCTCATCCACCTCCTCTTCAGGGTGGTGGAAAGGGCTCAGACTCACTCGGATGGCTCCTGGCGGTCAGTAGCAACCTTGGTCGCCTTCAGGTGAGCTGCAGCATACTCGCGCAACTCAGATGAGGCTGCAGTGGTGAGGGTGGGCGCCTCCAGGGGGGCTGCAGTGGCAAGGGTGGGCGCCCCAACGGGGGCTGCAGTTTAGGTCAATTTCCTCCTCCTCATACTCCTGTTTCTGCCTGACGGAAGACTCTCTAGAGCAGGCATGTCCGATGAAACAGCTATGGGGCTAGGTGTTGACTGGGTGGGAGACAGAGACTGGGAGGTGGGATCGTCGAAGATGGGGTCCCAATTCCCAAGAGATGACTTCCATCTCCCAATATTGACAAACTTTATCAACCACCTCCCAGCACCGGCACAAGTTTTGAAATGGGGGGCAGCAAACTGGGCTGGTTGTGACATCATCACAACAACATTCCGCAGTCAATATGGCCAGTTTATAAAAAAATATATAATAATAATTAAAAAAAAAAAAAAATGCATATGGACAATTTATACCAGACCAGCTTCCAGCATTGTCAAATCAAGGTGACTAACTAGTTATTTATCAACATACACAGTTCGAAAGCTGACATCATCTAACTAAGAGATTCAAATCTGTTTAAACCCACATAGGTTTTAAAACCCGTTATTTTACTTGATAAGCTTGCTGTGCAAACAGTTTAGCTTGATAACATTGTGAAAACAGTATATGGGCATTCTATGACATGTAAGTCATATAATGCAAGTTATAACTACTTACATTATCATTTGGACTTGTGTATAACAGAACATCCCCATATGGTTCAACATGTGTCTACAAACAACATAGAATTGCAGTAACAGCTAGCCAGCGCCCTCTTCCACTTTCATTCATTTCTGGCTTTTTTTTATTTTTATTCAGGTCCAGGGCTTTTGTAGCTCAATGGTTAGATGGATCAATCAAACGTCTGCAATTGTTTTTTCACTTTTCTTGGTGCAAAGGGTAAAATGGCACATTGACCTATTTAAATGAATATCAGATGCTAAAACTACATCGAATTATAGTCCTTACCAGGAATATACTTTAATGTCTGTTGTTAACACTTGAGGACTTGCTATTGGCTGTTGTCACTGCACAATTAATGAGGTACATTGGTGCAGGTTATGGGTACTGTTTGGGGGTGTTATTAATTCAAATGTAAAAGTTATTGGGGGTTATAATTAGGTTTTAAGTTTCTTTTAATGTTAATTATGTCGTTTTATGTTATGACATGGATTTAGTGTTCCTTTGAGTTAGGTGTGATACTGTTTGGAGCATTAGTGGACATTTTAAAGCGTTTGGGAGCTTGGATTTAAGTGATTCAATAGTTTGGTTAAAAATTTGACTTGTTAAAGTGCTTGAAACGTCACACACTTGTGACATCTGCTGGTGAACTCACATTACTTGAGTAGTGTAATTCAAGCTTGAATGCATTGATTCAAAACAAGTGATTCGTTAGGATTTCGAAGCAATATGAAAAGTTACTTTAGCACCCGTTTCTTGGTTTGCATTTGCTGAAGCATCATTTAAAGAGTGCATGAACGAGACATCGTTTTTATCATTTGAAACAGAAGACCCCAAACACAGATGTATTAAACATAAAAATGGGTTTTATTAAGAAAAAAAAAATTAATAATAATAATAATAATAATAATAATACAAGGGTCCTGACAAAACAGGTCACTAAACAAAACAGCCCATCGGAGGGAATCTAAAAACAGGCACAAACCAGTCCAGCGATTAATCAGAGAGTAAACGTTCAGATGCCATGTCTCGCGAGAGTCACATTTACTGTTACTAAGGTGGGGATTAGGGTAGGGGTAGGTGTTGGGTTTCTGTGTGACTCAAAATAAACATAAACAGTGTGTGAACGTTGCAAGCGACTCTTTCGAGACTTCTGGCATCTGGATGGTTACCTTCTAGACACAACCCTTGAAGAGACTTTGGGTGTTCTTAGTTGCTTTTAGCATATTTCTATAGTGTTCAGGGTGCTATAGGTGGCTGCCAAATCAAAAGAGCCCATGCTCAAGTTTCTATGATATTCTGGTCCCTTGATTAGGTCCGTACTTCAGTATGAGTAAATGGTTTTTTTTTTTATAGTCTCTTTTATTATCCATCAGATGAAAATAAGTCTGACCACTTTGAAAAGTACTAGCACATCTCTCCTCAACAAGCTGTACAATTTGAGGTAACATCCATGTCCGTAGTACAAACAGTGCAGGTGGGAAACAGCCAAGGTTAATGGGGATGAGCAAAAGTATATCACCCCGTAAACAACTAATTCATGTCTTTCTATGATTCCCAAGGTTTGCTAAGGCTGGCATAGACACATTGTTCAGTTCTCATTCACCACTGGTCAAAAAATAAACCATGAAATAAGTTCCTTCTTTAACTCGTGGCTGCAAGTCCTCTTACGACTGATTTTGATACTGTGCAAATCCTGTGAATTGGAATTTCATACAAGCCCTTGATCCAACAGCCCAATGGGGAAATTCTTTGAAAGTGAGATATGTGTTCTTGAGAAATTATCTGTGAGGTTTTATAATGAAATAACATTGTTATTTTTTGTCAATATGCTGAGATGCTAAACTATTAAAATAGCCCCCAAGCATCTCTCTCCGCATACTGTATGCTCATTGCCTTTTATTATATTTGTAAAAAATCGCCACCTTGTGGTAGTTTGTCTTAAAACTTATTTACACAACTAACTACAGTCCTCTGCTTTCTGCCTCACTTTTTTAGCAGAAGGTAACCGAAAACAGGAACAAAGGCCCTTTCAATTGTTCCAGAGTGAAAACGTTATTTTTAAATGCTGGTAACCGGTTAATAACCGGTTAATTTTGTTCCGATAACCAGTCTAAATGGTTTATCACAGTACATTTTCGGAAACAACACCTCTACCTGCAGTCCAGAAAAATTGGGCCTTACTCTCTTTAGTAGAACATGAAAAGCATGTGCTTTGATTCTGAAGGAAACCCACACATTTCTTTGCCTAATTGCTTGTTGAGGATGTAGCCTTCTGTGACATCCTGAGGACCTTTTTAACAACTATATCAAATTAAAAAATATACATGCATAATTAATCCAGATGCATGGAAAATTATCACAGTAAAAAGTACATTTCTCAGTTGTTTTAGAGTCTTCACTGAATTATTTATGATGCATTAATACAGATTTAATGCTGACGGGTTTTGACTGAGAAGCAGACCTGCAATTACAGCAATTAATTAAAATACATTTTTTTTAACAATTATTAAATAATTAAAATAAAATAATTTGGCCCGCATAGCATGACATTTAGTCCAAACGTGCCCACGCAGTGTGTGCGTATATGCAGGAGAGAGAGATTTAGGCTGTTAATTGGTTTTAGATGGCCAGATTATACATCTGAAATATTTTTGGGGGATATATTTAATATTACAAATCCATTTATTGAAAAGATGTTATTTTATGTACGCTATTGTATACTATACTTAAGATTTATATGCTGAGAATTCCTCCATGAGGAAAAAATTAATTATTGCTTATTTTGGATAAGGCAAGTCCCTTATTTTGACCTTGTCGCTTTTGCCAGATCTTGCAACACTGCAACTGGTATATCACCCACCCTTAGCACAGAGTACTGTCATTTTAAAAAAGAACGTTCTAACCGTTCTTTAATTTCGTTCTAACCGGTTATGAAAAAACACTGTTTATGCTCGAAATTAAAAACATTTAGTTTTTAGTCCTTGATGTGAATCATTAATTATAACTATTTAGGCCTACATTTTGTTCCATATAAAATAAGAAGCTATACAGAATAGTAGCTATCATCAAACCAATCTACACATGAGTTTAAAATACATAATCTTTACTAAAATTACCTGAATGTATGTCAAAACTGAGGATTAACTGTTGTGACCAGTAGAGGATGCTGCTGGATTACGACAAAATACATTTGCAACTATGGCCCATTAAATGGTGTGCTTCTACTAACAAAATACAAATGAGAAAAAAAGAACTACTCACCTTCTTTTTAAAAGAGTAAGAAACTTCTCCATGGTGAAGGACCACAGGATGTTCTTTTGCATAGCAGCTTATGCTTAACTATGATAGCTAAACATTCATAAAATAGCTTGCTTCCTGAAATGGCATTCATTGATTAGCTCCCAAGCCAATAAATGCATAAATATAAATGAAATTTGTGTGCCCCCACTCCAGCACCATGTTACATTTGACAAAACTGTTACATCTATCGCATGTGATTATGCTTAACAGACACAATATGAGCATCTATTACTGTTTAAAATGAATAAATCTGTAAAGTAACTTAAACTAAACAATTTAAATGAAAGCATTTGTTTTGAGCAATGGTGAATCCTGTCATAGGTGATACAGGCAGTCACACATGGCGGCAGGGGGTGGGGTGCTCCCTCTGCAAACATGAAACACATGCAGTATATTTGGAGCAGTGTAGTCTGTTCTGCTCACCCTTCTCATTAAAAGTGAATTGTGATCTTATGGATGACATTTTTAGCGGCTCCATTTGCTCTCTGTTTGCATCACAGAAATAGGATAAGCGGTCCGCCCACGGGGAAACAAATGAAAGTAGCTGGAGCCCCCCTCCCCCAACACTACACATTTTGGATATCTTCCTAATCAAACACACCTGATTCAACTCATCAGCTCGTTAATGGAGACTCCAAGACCTGAATTGGGTGTGTCAGAAAAGGGAGATATACAAAATGTCCAGTGTTGGCCTAAAATGAAAAAATTAAAGGGATAGTTCACCCAAAATGGAAAATGATCTAATCATTTACTCACCCTCATGCCATCCCAGATGTGTATGACTTTCTTTCTTTTGCAGAACACAAATTAAGATTTTTAAAAGAATATCTCATACAATGCAAGTGAATAAGGGCAACATAAAAGTACTCCAGATGACTCCAGTGGTTAAATCTACATCTTCCAAAGAGATATGATAGGTGTGGGCGAGAAACAGATCAATATTTAAGCCCTTTTTCCTTCACTTTCTCCTTCTTCTGTTTTTGGTGATTCTGTCTTTGTGCATATCGCCCCCTACTGGGCAGGGAGGAGAATTTATTATGTAAAAAAATGATTTAAATATTTATCTGTTTCTCACCCACACCTATCATCTCGTGTCTGAACACATGGATTTAACCACTGGAGTCGTATGGATTATTTTTTATTCTGCCTTTATGTGGATTTCGGAGCTTCAACATTTTGGCACCCATTCACTTGCACTGTGAGGACAAACAGAGCTGAAATATTCCTCCAAAAATCTTCATTTGTGTTCAGAAGAAACACATCATACACATCTGGCATGCCATTAGGGTGAGTAAATCATGAGAGAATTTTCATTTTTGGGTGAACTATTCCTTTAACATTTAAAAAACAAAAAACAAACAAGCAAGCAAACAAACAAACAAAAAAATTTGCATAATATAATAGTATAATTTTTCTTTCATGAGTGGTAGCATAGGCGCATTTTAATCACTGCAGGAATGCCAGAGGAGGCTGACAGCATCAAGGCTCTCCTCAGTAAACTGAACAATCAAATGTTTTTTATATAAATATATATATATATATATATATATATATATATATATATATATATATGTGTGTGTGTGTGTGTGTAAAATTACGCAACATCATTTGCTCCCACCTAAAATAAGGTGAAATTCAATTTGCTTCCTTCCACATCAATGAACAATAATTATCTGAGGTAACCTTTCAAGCCAGTCAGCTTTTAGTTTCACATTGGTGCATTTTAGTTTCACGTTGGTGCATCGTTAAACTTGGTTAAAGCAACAGGTTAAGAAAGTGAAATTTAGCCAAATATCAATTAAATCCAAATTATTGAAAGATTTCAGAAGTGAGAGACTGAAGGAGATATCTGTTCAATGAAGGAGTGGAAGATGGAGGTGCTCTTCACATTGTTGATGTGTAACTGGAAAGGGGCCTTTTAATCATTTATAAATCGGTGAGTCTGTAGATCAAATCAAATCACTTTTATTGTCACTCAACCATATACACAAGTGCAATAGTGGGTGAAAGTCTTGGGTGCAGTTCCGAGCAACATAGCAGTTATGACAGTGATGAGACATATACCAATTTACAATAAACAGATTTACACATCGCAATTTACATATCTAATACACACATAATTACACACAACACAATATACAAATAATAACATACAATGTACAGTATACAATACACACAATATAGAATACACATTATACAATAAAAATAGTATATATAGTATATATAAAATATACAGCAGGTTGTATTGTACTGTATTGACATTCAGGCTGTTGGTTGATAGTCAGTTGCCAGTGTGTTGTTAAGAGAGAATATAATGACAGTCCAGTGTAAGATTAATAAAGTGCAGTGCTGATGTATTTTGATCATGAGAGATCAACAGTTCAAAAGTCTGATTGCTTGGGGGAAGAAGCTGTCATGTAGTCGGCTGGTAGCAGTGAGAGCAGGCCATGGCTTGGGTGGCTGGAGTCTCTGATCATCCTCCGAGCTTTTTTCACACACCACCTGGTATATATTGTATGTCCTGGAGGGAGGAAAGCTCTCCTCCAATGATGTGTCTGGCAGTTCGCACCACCCTTTGCAGGGCTTTGCGGTTGTGGGCGGTGCTATTGCCGTACCAGGCAGAGATGCAGCCAGTCAGGATGCTTTCTACAGTGCTGGTGTAGAACCGTGTGAGGATGTGGCGGTTCATTCCAAACTTCCTCAGCCATCTCAGGAAGAAGAGGTGGTGATGAGCCTTCTTCACAACGGCCTCAGTGTGGACACTGAGAAACTTGAAGCTGCTGACTCTCTCCACCAGTGCTCCATTGATGGTGATGGGACTGTCTTTTCTCCTGAAGTCCACCACAAGCTCCTTTGTTTTGCTGATGTTGAGTGTGCACCTCCTCTCTGTAGGCCGTTTCATCATTGTCAGTGATCAGACCTACCACCGTCGTATCATCAGCAAACTTAATGATGGCATTGGAGCTGTGTGTTGCCACACAGTCATGTGTGTACAGGGAATACAGGAGTGGGCTGAGAACACAGCCCTGCAGTGCTCCAGTGTTGAGGGTCAGTGATGAGGAGATGTTGCTGCCCATTCTAACCACATGGCGTCTGCTTGACAGGAAGTCCAGGATCCAGCTGCACAGTGAGCTGTTTAAGCCCAAAACCCAGAGTTTCACATCAAGCTTGGAGGGCACTATGGTGTTGAATGCTGAGCTGTAGTCTACAAACAGCATTCTCACATAAGTGTTCCTTTTTTCCATGTGGGAGAGAGCAGTGTGTATTGTAGATGCAATGGCATCATCAGTGGAGCGGTTGTTGTGGTAAGCAAACTGCAATGGGTCCAGTGATGGAGGCAGCACAGAGCAGATGTAATCTCTGATTAGTCTCTCAAAGCATTTGCTGATGATGGGGGTCAGAGCAACAGGATGCCAGTCATTTAAGCAAGTGATTTTGTGACCACAGACAAGGAGAGGGAAAGGTTGAAAATGTCTGTAAAAACACCATCCAGTTGGTTCACGCACGCTCTGATGACGTGGCCCGGAATGCCGTCTGGACCTGCGGCTTTACGGATATTCACACGTCAGAAGCATCGGGTTACATCCGCTACAGAGATGGAGAGTGAACTAAACTCTGTAGCTTCGGCCACGAGAGCTCTCTCCACGAGGGCGGTGTTATTTCCCTCGAAACGGGCATAAAAATATTTAGCTCATCCGGGAGAGAGGCAGCGGTGTTCATGGCGAAGTTTTTATTCCCTTTAAAGTCTGTGATGATATTAATTCCCTGCCACATGCTTCTAGAGTTGGTGGTGTTAAACTGTCCTTCAATCTTGTCCCTGTACTGGCGTTTGGCTGCTCTGATAGTTTTGCGGTGTGCATAACTGGCTTGTTTATGCCCCTCCGCATTCCCGGAATTAAAAGCGGAGGTCCGCACATCAAGTGCCACACGAACATTGCTATTTATCCATGGCTTCTGGTTGGGGTAGATCCTTATTCGGAACAACATCCTCTACGCACTTTTGATGAAACACATTACGCAATCAGCGTACACCTCGATGTCGTCATCAAGTCGAACATCTCCCAGTCCGCGTGATCAAAACAGTCTTGTAGCGTAGAATCTAATTGGTCCGACCAGCACTGGATCGTTCTGAGTGTGGGTGCTTCCTGTTTCAGTTTCTGCCTGTAAGCGGGCAGAAGCAGAATGGAAGAGTGGTCTGATTTGCCAAATGGTGGGTGGGGGAGGGATTTGTAGTCATCCCAGAAGGGAGAGTAGCAATGGTCCAAAACCCGGTCCCCTCGTGTGTTGAAACTGATGTGTTGGTGGTATTTTGGTGCAACTGATTTAAAATTGGCTTTGTTAAAGTCCCCGGTCACAATGAATGCAGCCTCAGGGTGCGCGGTTTCCTGCTTGCTTATAATCCCAAACAGTTCCTTGAGTGCCCGGTATGTGTAGGCTTGTGGCGGGATGTACACAGCTGTGATAATGACCGCTGTGAATTCTCTTGGTAGCCAGAATGGTCGACACAGAAGCATGAGAAATTCCAGATCAGGAGAGCAGAAAGACTTGATAGAATATACGTTCCTCTGATCACACCAGGATTTGTTGACCATAAAACATACACCACCACCTCTGCTTTTACCTGAGAGGTTTTTCGCTCTGTCCGCTTGGTGCACGGAGAACTTCGCGGGTTCGATGGCTGAATCTGGAATCTCAGCAGACATCTAAGTTTCCGTAAGGCAGATAATGCAGCAGTCCCTCGTCTCTCATTGGAAAGAGATCCGCGCTCTCAGCTCGCAGATCTTGTTGTCCAGAGACTGAACATTTGCCAGTAGAATACTAGTTATCGGGAGTCGATTTGTGCAACGTCTTGCTCTGATGAGAACGCCGTCTCTATTTCCCCTTTTCCTTCTGCTTTTCCGCAGCCGGGCAGCCCAGACAAAGTGCTCCACTACCGTGTTTGTAAACAGCGGGTCGGCAATGAGGAATTTAAAGTCCGGTTTTCGGTGTGCTATTGCTGAACCAATGTCCAAAAGTGTTTGTCTGTCATAGACAAGAAGGCAGACAACATCCAAGACAAAAAAAAAACATAGAATTGTGAACAAAACAAACAAAAAACTGCAGTGTTGTGTCGGAGCTCGCAACACAGCAGCCATACTCGGCGCCATCTTGAGTCCAGTGGCACTGTGTGATTGATTTGATCTAGTCTGCTTCTTCCATTGACAAGTGTTGGTTGGGTTGGTGATCTGAAAGATTAAAACACATCATTAATTGTCAAGACTATTTAAGATATCAGAAAGAGCTCGTCTGTGTATAGAAGCATACAGTAATTATCAGCAAAATGATCTAATAAATCTTTTTATTGGTCTGATCAATCAATATTCACATCAGCCTCCACTGGAAAATTCCCTCACGGACTGCAACTAGTGTATTTGACTATATCTCTGTTTCTTATGATATTTTGCTTAGTTTTGTTTCATTTTCTAACAGGGTAAAAATGTGTAAATGTGATTTATCAGAAGCATATACCATCAATTAACAATCTTGGAGCTCACAGTAGGAAAATTGTGAAATATTTTAAGTTATCGTTTAAAATCAAGTCAAGTTTTTACTCTGGAACCCAACTGTTGCATTCTATTGGATGGAGAGTGATGTCACTGCTCCTGAAAAGTTTCTAGTTATATCTGAGGAAGAGAAATAGTTACAGTGTTTCTTTTCAGGGCAATAAACCGGCACAAATCGAGCACAAACAAACGGCAATAGTTTGGAGCAGTTTGAGTGACATGGAATAGAGTGTGACATCACACAACCCAAAAAATAATGTGTGATATCTTATAACCACCACAAATGTTCGTTTTGGGGGCACAAATCAGCACAAAATATATGGGGTGCCAACTTCACAGAGGTTTTAGATTTCACAGTTTTTTTTGTGTGTGGATAACGGGACATCACACAGGCTATCCATGTCGGCATCTGCGTAATTTGGCTAGCTTCTACTAAGCAACATATGAATTTGCAGTAAAATACTGTAGAGTTTGGATTGACTCAGAGCCTTTAAGGTCAACAACAAAAGATACAGTGTGGGAAGTATGCATAAAGTACATTATCTGCCCTTTTTATGGTTGATAAGCCTGTTTGTTTTGCTGTACTAACTGTGCACAATTTTATGCTTAAATGCATTTAGAGCCTAACTTACATAAAAACAATGATATTAGAAAGGAATGTTTATGTTGCTAAAAACATGCAAAAAAAAGTTCTATTTTGAACTGATTTGAAAATAGTGTTTAAACAAACAGTAGATTACAGGATTTATTGCTTTTTAATGTAGGCAGCTTTGCCACCCCAACACAACTTTTACATGCTTGATAAAAAGCACTTTACTATCGATTCAGGCAGGACTGAAACCATAATGGGAAACATACCGAAATGTCGGAGTTTCACAAATCTTTCAATGCGGCTTTCTTCAAGCAACAAACCACTGCTAAAGCACAAGTGATAGTTTTTAGCCGCAGCACCTGTTTTAAAGTTCTGTGGGTGCTAAAAACAAATTAATCAGCCTGTGAGTTTAACAGGTTTCAACTTCTAAAAAGATACTTCATTTCAGAGAAAAATGGAATAGACCATAGTAAAATTTTTAGTATGGGGGAGACCAGGGTTAGCTGTTACAATTTTTACTTGAAAGTATATGTCTAAGGGTTGTTGTAGTAAACATGCAATACAACTTACAATATGGCTGCTAGAGAAAACACACATTTGTGTAATTTTGACTCAAAACCTTGTGTAACAACTACCCCCAGTCTCCCCTATTTGTAATACTGTATATGGCATTTCTTCTTTGATTCCAGTTATTTTTCCTTATTGGTCTTAATCTTGTCCATGATCATTAAAGTTGTAAAGCATGGGAGGTTTAACACCTTTTCTAATTTAATATCAGTCTTAAAGTATGTCAGTGCTCTTAAAATATTTGTTTGTTATATGTCTATACCAGAAACAATTAAGTTAATTTATCAGAATTTGTTAGACTTTTAGATCATGCAATTCTCTAATGGTGCTCTGTGGATTCCTACCTTTAGTTCATTCTGAATGTAACTGAGAGACTTGTGTGAATAAATGGGTAAACAAGTTTTGGCAAAGTTAGATGTTGACAATGGTAACACACACACAAACACACACACACACACACACACACACACACACACACACACACACACACACACACACAATATAGACAATGATTTTTATACTGTATGAACTATAGATTCTATCCCATAACCCTAACCCTAACCCTACCCGTAAACCTAACCCTCACAAAAAACGTTCTGCATTTTTTAAATTTTCAGTAAAACATCGTTTAGTATGTTTTTTAAGTGATTTAAATTATGGGGACACTAGAAATGTCCTCATAAACCACATTTATAGCGTAATACACTTGAAATTACAAGTTTGTAATCTAAAAAAAAAGCCCTAGTAAACCACTTAAACCTGCCCACACACACACACACACATACACTCCATAGACATAATGATTTTTATACTGTACGAACTATATATTCTATCCCCTAGCCCTATCAATCAATCAATCATACTACATTTGTATAGCACTTTTCATACAAACCTGAATGTAACACAAAGTGCTTTACACATTAAAATACCAGTTCCCCACCATAAACACACAAAGAATTAAACAATATTATAAATAAAATGTTATAAATAAAGAGACTCAATAAAAACAGGGAGTAAGGAACTGGGAGGTAAAATTCAATTAAAAGCCAGACTAATAAGGAAGGTCTTAAGTTTAACATTCTCTGCTGCCTTCAGGTCTTCAGGAAAACTGTTCCACACATGTGGGCCATAATAATAATAGGATGCCTCACCGTGGGTTTTTGTCCTGACTTTGGGTATCATTAGAAGGCCACTACCCTAAAGACCTGAGGGTTCTAGAAGGTTCATAGGATAGTAGCAAATCTGATAAATAGGTGGGACCAAGCCCTTTAAGAGTTTAATAAACCAATAGAAGGATCTTAAAATCAATTCTGAAGTAGACAGGGAGCCAATGCAGAGATTTTAAAATTGGTGTAATATGTGCTCTCTTTCTGGTCTTCGTCAACACATGTGCAGGTGAATTTTGAAGCAGTTGAAGTTGAGATATATTCTTCTTTGTGAGACCAGAAAGCAGAGCATTACAGTAGTCAATCCTACAGGTAATAAAAGCAAGCAGTAGTGTCTGTATTAGCTAGACAGAGAAACGGTCACACTCTGGCAATATTCTTCAGATGATAAAATGCATTCTTAGTTATGTTTCTAATGTGAGGCTCAAAATTGAAATCTGAGTCAAAGATGACTCCCAGGTTTTTCACTTGTTGATATGGATTTAAAGCCAGTGCTTGCAGTTTCTCATTGAGGTTCTCTCTCTGTGCTTTAGTACCAATGACCAAGTCTTCTGTTTTGTCCTGATTGAGCTGTAGAAAATTTTCAGCCATCCATGATTTCGGTTATCAGGAGACACAGCAGTGTAAAGCTGTGTACCATCAGCATAACTATGAAAATTAATGTCGTGCTTCCTGATGACTTTTCCAAGTGGCAACATATAAATGTTAAAAAGTGTAGGACCTAAAATCGAACTTTGAGGAACACACAATTCATTTTATAGATTTTAGATGAATATTCATCCATGCTTACAAGAAATCCTCTATCGGTAAGATAAGATCTGAACCAATTAAAAACTGTACCAGAGATGCCAGTCAATCTATGTAATCTGTCTAGAAGAATTGAGTGGTTTACCATATCAAAGGCTGCGCTCAAGTCTAGTAGTACTAAAACCAAGAAATTTTTCATATCCATATTCAGGGTTGGTGAGTAACGAAATACATGTAATGGGAATATGTATTTAAAATACAAAATATAAGTAACTGTATTCCACTACAGTTACAATGTAAATCATTGGTATTTAGAATACAGTTACATTCAAGAAGTATTTAGATTACTGAAGAGATTACTTTGAATTTTATTGTCATTTGTTTCATTTAGTATTTAGTCCTTTCAGATGGAAAACATTTATACATATAAATGATGCGATCCAAAGTGCATTTGAACAGCAGTGAAACACTTTCTTATGATGTGTTACATTCATACGAGCAGACAGAGAAGTAAGTTTGAAGTAAGTTTGGCACAGAAGAAATAGAAATAAACCTTGTGTAAATTGTCAGCTTTACGCTAAGTTAAAATGCTATTTCTAGCCATTTTACATGCACGTACCCAGGCACGATCATATTTTTTTATCAAGAAAATTCACGTTGGATCATAATTTCTTTTTTTCTAGTAAGACCTTTGATATTAGGGCAAAAATCGTATTCTTGATAATAATTTTTGTATTGTTTTTCTGTAAAATTATCTAAAATTCCTTAAAACAAGATCAATTTGATTTATCTTGTTTTAGAAACAACACTACAGAAGATATTTCGGTTTTTCAGAGAATGTATTTTTAACGTGTATTTTGTCTTACTGTACTGGTAGAGTTTTTATAGTCAAAACAAGTGAAAACAATCTACCAGTGCTGAAGAAGTAATCCAAAGTATTTAGCATACGTTACTGACCTTGAGTAATCCAACGGACTATGTTACAAATTACATTTTACAGCATGTATTCTGTAATCTGTAGTGGAATACATTTCAAAAGTAACCCTCCCAACCCTGTCTATATTGGACCTGAGGTCGTTTACAACCTTGACTAATGCTGTCTCTGTACTATGATTGGTCCGAAAACCAGATTGACATTTAAAAAAAAATATTATAAGAGTTCATAAAATCATTTAACTGATTAAAAAGAAGCTTCTCTAAAATTGTACTTAAAAATGGTGGATTGGATACTGGACTGTAATTATTAAGGATTGTGCCATTTCAATTGATTTTCTTCAGAATGGGTTTAACTATAGCGGTCTTAAGAGCAGTATGAAGACACCCATTTGAAGAGAATAATTTACAATGTTAAGTAAATCTTCTTTAAAAAAGCTAAAAAGTTTTTTAAAAAAGGATGTGGGAATGGGATCTAAAAAGCAAGTTGCTGGTTTTAGTTGGGAGATAACTTTACCAAACATCTCAGCATCAACCAGAACAAATTTCTCTAGTGTTTCCTCATGTGTAGACAAGGATTCTGGGGTGTTAAAATGTATATGCTGACACTGAGATAAATTCGATCTAATAGTGTCTATTTTACTTCTGAAGTGGGCTGCAAATTCTTCACATTTAGAGTTGGTCGACATAGAGCTGGACTTCATAAAAACAGGATTAGTTAAACTGTCAATAGTTGAGAAAAGGATTTTGGGATTGTTCCATTGTCAGTAAACAATTTTGAGAAGTAAGCTTGCCTTGCATGTTTAATTGCCTTATTGTAATTAGTCAACTGTTCATGGAAAATGTTATAATTGACTGTCAGTTTATACTTTCTCCATCTTCTTGGATGTTCTGTTCGACATTTTCTCTTTAATTGTTTAATTTCCTCGTTTCTTCAAGGAGGTGTAGGGTTAGTCTTTGTAACTCAGGCTGGCAAGCAATGACAGGCAGGAACAGACGATGATGATGAAGTGTAGAACCCAAGTGCAGTTTATTACTTGAAGCGTGGTAAATCCAGGAACATGAATCCAAACAAACAGACTTGACTTGACTTGAATGACATAACATTTAACATAAACATGAACATGAACATGGACTTGACTTGACTTCAATTGACTTGACCTAAGTTCGCCAACACAAACAAACCTACGAACAATACCTGACCCTGATACAATGGAAACATGAGTCTTAAATACATAGACAAGGGTAACATCAACCAATGAACAGACAGAACTATAAAAAAGATAACAAGACAATGACCATGAACCAATGATATAACAGAACTAATAACAAGACTATAACCAATGGGAAAAGGATAATCACATGACTTGACATGGAAACAAGGAATCACATGACATGGCAGGGAAACAGAAAATAACATGACATGGAACTACTTTTCAAAATAAAAGACAAACACAAAACATGAACATGAACACATCTAGACGTGACATATTCCCCCACTAAGGGCGGCCATGGTGACTTGACCTGGCTACATGGCATGACGTGGTAACATGGTACGGCAGGATCACTGACTTGGCGTGGATGCTGACTCGTTAGCCATGGCAGACGTGAGCGCTGGCTCGTAGGCCTGGACCATGAAGCGGAGGCGGGCCTGGACTGTGGAAAAGAGGTGGACCTGGACCTTGGAACAGGGGTGGGCCTGGACCTTGGAACAGAGGACCTGGACCTTGGAACAGAGGTGGGCCTGGACCTTGGAACAGATGAGGGCCTGGACCTTGGAACAGAGGCAGGCCTGGACCTTGAAACAGAGGCATGCATGGACCTTGGAACAGAGGAGGGCCTGGACCATGGAGAAAAGGCTTGCTTGTGGCATGGCATGGAGCACTCTGGGGCTTGGCTGAGACATGGCATGGAGCAGACTGAAGTTTGGCTGTGACATGGCATGGAGCAGACTGAGGTTTGGCTGTGACATGGCGTGAAGCAGACTGAGGGACCGTGGGACCCTGACTCGGCGGCCATGACGTGGGACCTGGCTTGGCGGCCATGACGTGGGACCCTGGCTCGACGCCCATGACGTGGGACTCTGGCTCGGCGCCCATGACGTGGGACTCTGGCTCGTTATCCACCTCCCCCACAGTGAAAGTGGAACCACTTATCCGCAGGGCAAGGTCGATATATTGAGCCAGATTGAAGGTACTCCAACTGCCAGGCATCCAGAAGTGCACTGGCTCATTCAAGCCTGCACGAAAAAAGTGTTTGAGGGCGATCTCATTGAAGCCTACCTCATCTGCCAGGATGCAGAAGTCCTCCACATAGTCTTCTATAGAACGTTTTCCTTGATGTAGACATATTAGTAGATCTTTTGGGTTCATTTTGGTGGTCAGGTATTCTGTAATGTAGGCTGGCAAGCAATGACAGGAAGGAAAAGACGATGACAATGAAGTGTAGAACCCAAGTGCAGTTTATTACTTGAAGCATGGTAAATCCAGAAACATGAATCCAAACAAACAGACTTGACTTGACTTGAATGACAAAACATTAAACATAAACATGAACATGAACATGGACTTGACTAGACTTGACTTGACCTAAGTATGCTAACACAAACAAACCTACAAACAATACCTGACCCTGATACAATGTAAACATAAGACTTAAATACATAGACAAGGGTAACATCAACCAATGAACAGACTATACTATACTATAAACTATAAACAAGATAACAAGACATAACAGAACTAATAACAAGGCTATAACCAATGGGAACAGGACATATGCACATGAGGGAAACAGGATAATCACATGACTTGACGTTTTCCTTGATGTAGACATATTAGTAGATCTTTTGGGTTCATTTTGGTGGTCAGGTATTCTGTAATGTAGGCTGGCAAGCAATGACAGGAAGGAAAAGACGATGACAATGAAGTGTAGAACCCAAGTGCAGTTTATTACTTGAAGCATGGTAAATCCAGAAACATGAATCCAAACAAACAGACTTGACTTGACTTGAATGACAAAACATTAAACATAAACATGAACATGAACATGGACTTGACTAGACTTGACTTGACCTAAGTATGCTAACACAAACAAACCTACAAACAATACCTGACCCTGATACAATGTAAACATAAGACTTAAATACATAGACAAGGGTAACATCAACCAATGAACAGACTATACTATACTATAAACTATAAACAAGATAACAAGACATAACAGAACTAATAACAAGGCTATAACCAATGGGAACAGGACATATGCACATGAGGGAAACAGGATAATCACATGACTTGACATGGAAACAGGAATCACATGACATTGCAGGGAAACAGGAAACAACATGACATGGAACTATTTTTCAAAATAAAAGACATAAACACAAAACATGAACAAGAACACATCTAGACATGACAGCTGTAGACTTTTTCAGTTTTAATGGAGCTACTATGTCAAGGGTTGATCTTAGTTTACTATTACATTTATCTACAATAAAATCACAAGAGGAGGGTAGAATATCAGCAGGAGTGTCACATAAAAGATTAATAAAATTTGCAGCCACTTCAGTGGTAAGATAGCGTTTCCTGACAGTTCGTTCTGGGATATCCTGTAGTATAAAACCATTAACAATAAAAAAATACACAAAAGTGATCAGACAAGCCTACATCCACAACTGAAGAGATATTAGCAGACAAACCATGAGTTCTTACAAGATCTAAAATGTAGCCCCTGTTATGAGTAGGCTGAGTAATGTGTTGATTAAAATGCATACAATTAAGCATATTCAGGGTCATGGGTAAAATTTTCTTAAGGGGTGAATTAGTAGATGTTGGTTTATGTGAGCATATGGTTCTAAGATTATGAAAATTCACATTATACATATCTTTGGTGTTATGATGTACGGTGCTATGTCTGGTAGTGATAATGACCGGAATTATTGAACTGTTAGAAATATAACCCTAACCCTATCCCTAAACCTAATCCTCACAAAAAACTTTATGCATTTTTACATTTTCAAAAAAAACAAAACATAGTTTAGTATGTTTTTTAAGCGATTTGAATTATGGGGACTCTAGAAATGTCCTCATAAACCACATTTATAGCATAATACCCATGTAATTATCAGTTTGTAACCTAAAAAATTGTCCCTCAAACGCGCGCACACACACACCCAACATTAACCTAAAATATGTGCTTCATATGGTAACATCTAAATGAAGAGGTTTGAATCAAGTAAAATATTTTTTATCATCACTGAATGAACCTAAATAAATCAGGTTACACCAACAGTGTCATTACATATGTGTACCTAAAATCTTTTTATTCCAAATGCTGACAAATGCCTTTGTTTATTTTGAAAGAGGCTTAATATGGTGAAGGTCCACATAGAGACCATAAAGTCACCATATAAATATAAACACCCCCTGGGGACTGCAAAGCAAATACCCCTTCCCTCTAGACAGAGGTAAATGTACGCTTTTACAAAGCTGAGATGGAAAGACTCAAATAGAATGTATACAAATCTTTTTAATTCAACAATTTAAAAAGAATAAGACAAAGTCAATATCAAATTTAGAAAGAAAATTGGTATCACACAGAAAACACTTACAGTAAATGGGCACTGGCTACAACTTTGTAAACACTTGAGATACACTAAGCTTTCTGGCTGTTTTTATTATAGGAGAAATTCCTCCAATAATTCTACAAAAATTAGACAAATTTTAAGTAAGGGATTATGTACAGTCATACGTTTGTTATCACAAAATAAACCCCTTAAGGGTGATACAAGACCCCTCCACTTTGCATCGGGATCCTGATCAGCCTGTTGGGGATTATTTTGCGATAACAACCGGCTGACTGTGCATTATCCCTCTACTTGGAAAACAGACCAAAAATACCTTGAACTCTTCACATTTATGTTGAATAAAATGCTTTCTATGAGAAAGTCCCACCCCAAAATACCACCAGCAAATGACTAGCAAGTTGCAAATCATGGGTCTTTGCTGTGATGTAATTAAAGGAATGTTCCAGGTTCATTACAAGTTAAGCTCAATCTACAGCATTTGTGGCATAATGTTGATTACCGCAAAAATTAATTTGGAAAATAATCACCACAGGATACAAAAATATATTTTAGGGTTTTATTCTGATGGCTGTTTGTTAAAAAAAAAAAAAAAGAAAGAAAGAAAAAAGAAAAAGAAAGAAAACAGTGGTTGATGTTATAAATAGTTAAAAAGTAAACTGGAAAACGGAGACTGAAATATGGTTCAACAAATTATGATAGAGGCTAATGTAAAAAGAAAATACAAGCAGGGCATTAGCCTACCCACATGCTTTAGCATACATCACCTCAATTCATGCTTATATCTTTCACAGCATTTTATGCATTTAACACATGCTTAAATCACTCAAAGCATTTTATGCATTTGACACTTGTTTAAATCACTCAAAGCATTTTATGCATTTAACACATGCTTAAATCACTCAAAGCATTTTATGCATTTTTAACCAGGCTTTAAAGACATGCACAACAGTTCAAAATAATAGAATTCTCATTACACATGTTTTCACATATAACACGTATTACACTTACAATTACAAATAAAACACTCTGGGCTATAAATGATTAAATAAGATATGTTCAGTTCTAAATCTACAGTTCATACCAAGTCCCCAAATGTGTGTAAAACATGGTCAAACTCCACACATGCAATCCATAATATGCATCCCTCTAAAACGACCAACAACAAACACTCAACTTCAACATCAGTGGTGTAACTTGGATCTTGTGGGCCCCAGTGCAAAAAAACTTGATGGGGCCCCCTGCCACCCCCACCCACTCGTAGCCTACAAGAATTAACTTAACAAAAAAACAGTACAATGTCATATATTTTTTTGTTTGCACAATATTTTTACTAAATGTCTCAAAAAATGTGATCCTCTCAAGGCACCTTTTCAGAAGTTATGATAAATATCTTATTTACCTTAAAATGTCTTTCTTACATTATTAAAATGGATTTCCACAAATGAGTTGTGCTATTTATTCTGAAAGGCTGCATTTGATTTAACAATAGAAACTACATTTAAAATAAAAACAGTTATACCAGTAATCCAGTTGATCATAGCCATGTTTTTGGGACTAGATTAATTTACTGTCAGTTTCTTTATGACACTATTATCAGCTTTCTCCTGAACAAAACGACAGGACACTTCAAGTTTACCTCACATTACAGACATAGGGTGCATTCCATTCTGAAGGGCTCATCCCTATGCCCTTATCACTTCAAAGGGGTTACCCTACAGAGTGAGAGCTTCAGAGGGCTGAAGGGTGTAGGGCTAAAAAATATCAGTCATTCAGAATGCACTTTAACGTCATCCAACCCAAAGGAGTCACTGCCGTCGCACAAAGGCACAAAGACAAATGAATATCAACCACACCTAATCAAAAATGTTTAGACATGATTTTGCCTTACTATTAACTATATTCAGAATGCAAACTGAAACGAATAGCTTTAAAACTTTTAGACTTTATGAAGACATTTAAGCTTCATGTTTAAACATTTGTTTTATTTTAAAAAAGTATGAACCAAAAAATGAACCAATATAAAAATATACAGTATATGTTCAATTATTAAATAAATAAAATGTCACTGTGTATTTTTATTTTATTTCAACTCTATTAGAATAACAGATCAAGCGACTTTACAGGAAAATAACACAAGCAAAAGCCAGTTTCTAACAGAAAGCAAGGGTTTAGATGTTTTTAAAAAGTTCATTATAATAATTAAAATCCTTAAACCACAGATTTTTTTTTTTTTTTTTTTATTGAACCAGAGTGTGTTTAGAGGTGCAGCTGGTTTAATTTTTCAACAGACCAGTAGATTTATGACGTATGGTCCGTTTCCGGTCTGCTTGGCTTCTAAGTGTCTAACAGTTGAACCCTATGAAAACGCCCCTTTTGAAATGTCCTTCGAAGCAGCTCTTTATGAGCTCTTTGGTTTGGATGACCTTCAACATGGCAGCCACGATCGTTCCCCCTTCGAAGTGCCCTTCAGAGGCAGATTTATCCCATTTGGAACACAGGGATAGTTTGCTTGATCAGCTGAACTTTCATGCTAGAGATGCCCAATAATAGTATCACTGTTGCTTCATGCTTTTTTTCAGCACAACTCCCTCTGCTTTCTACTATCATTAAATATATTATGTCTTTGACCGTGACACTGCATCATTGATACTCGGCAGCTCTTTACTCACATAATGCAGAGTAGAGATGACGGTTTCTTGTGGAGGGAGAAACGAGTTCGGGACTGTAGAGAAAAAAATGCAGCAGTAGCCGTGAAAGCTCAGGACTGACACTCCGTTCACACTGAGTAATTACGTCAGACGCACCACACTGGCTCATTTCCCAAGAATCCCTACGATGTCATAAAAAAGATGCAGAGAATCGTTTGATGTATCGCTTTAAATGAGTAATTTCTAATGAAATATTCTAATTAGTGTTAGAGTAAGTTATGTTAATAATAAACTATATTCTAGTTTTTAGATTAAAAAAAGTTCACCATTGATGACATGCATAGTGTGTAGTCCAGCAGTTTTTTTAGAACATGTGTGGTGATTGCAAACGCTATATGCTGACAAAAGTATTGATATTTTAGATAGTAAAAACTGGTCATCGTGGGCCTCAGTGCACCTGCACTACCGGTAGTTATGCCACTGTTCAACATACAACTCTTCTGAACACATACTGCATTTAATGCAAATTATGAGAATTTTATGTAAAATTTGATATTTACCCAAAGAATTATCAACCGATGAACAACACCAGGAGCTTTCCTGCACAACACATGCTCTCAGGTCTCTAACACAAGAGAGTGCTGGAAAGCGGGTGTCGCAAAACTCTGGTGTCGCAAAACTCCGGTCTTAAAGGGGCCACGTCCAATTCATGCCTAAAGTTAAATTACATGAAATTTCTCCACTTGGCTACATTTTCCCCTGCTAAAATTTTCCCCTGCTAAAAGTCATTGTCCCTGATTACTTAATACATACTTTTCACTTCTTTAACAGCTTCTCAAAAGAACACACTACCCAGGATTTTTAACATCTGAGAGAACATTTCAGGACTGAGTAAAACAGCATTACATGCTGATTTTGGGTCATTAAAAGTGTATGCCAGCATTGGTTCTTTTAGTTCTTGGTACCGGTACAGGCTTTTTCATCTCTGGTTCAGACACTCTAGGAGCAGTGCCAGTGTCAGGCTCAACCCTCTGTGGACCAGACACTCTAGGAGCTGTGTCATTGCTAGACTCAGCTCTCTCTGGAACCGAACCTTGTTGTTCAATGTTCCCTGAAATCAGTACAGGTTCCCCTATAAGAGCTTCGGTGGCTGACACAGGGTTTTCAGAGTTCACATTCTCTGTCTCTTGCAGACTATGATATGTGACCTCTTCTAACACAACAAAATCAGGATCAGAATGCAGAACCTCAACCTGCTCAGAAACACATTCTCACTTCGATTGTGGTGTTGTAGGAGAATGGGTTTCAGTCACCTCTGGCTCAGGAACAGAATTAATACAAGGGTGCAAGTCAACTCTGTGGACTCTCTTTATAGGACCACCCTCAAGGGGCTGAAATGTATGTGTGGTACCCTGCACATCTATGACCCTGTATACAGTAGGACCCCATGAATCCTGTACTTTGTTCCTACCCAAAAGTATGTGATGCAAGTATACCTGCTGACCCACATCAATCATAGGGCAATAGACCTTGTCATTAGAAGGTGCAAGTCTCTCAGCAGCCTTGTGTTTGGTGTATTCCCTGACGTTTTTATGAGCTTCTGTCTTGGTGAATCATTAACCAATCATGTTTTCTGTCCACAGTTTGCTCTTGACCTAATAGTGCATCTACTGGAAGATGTGGGTTGACTCCAAACAGTAAGTAATGTGGTGAGTATCCAGTGGTTGCATGTGGTGTTACATTATAAGCATAAACCAACTCAGGAAGGTGTTCTGGCCAATGCTTTTTCTTTTCAGGGGGAAGTGCACGTAGTAGATCATGGACTGTTCCGTTGCCCTGAAGCCAATAGGTTGTGGTGCAGGTTTTCTTTACACCATACATCTTACATAGCTCAGCAATCACGTCGCTTTCAATATTCCTATCCTGATCAGAATGCAATCGTTCAGGCACACCATATTTCATGAACCACTCTTTCAGAAGGATCTCGGCAGTGGTATCAGCCCTCTGATCAATGGTTGGAAATGCCTCTGTGAACTTTATAAAATCATCAGTCAAAATTAACACATTCTCATGGCCATCAGAGAAGGTTCAAGCACAGTAAAATCTACTGCCACTACTTCAAGGGGCCTTGAAGCCAGAAATGGTATCATAGGAGGATATATCCTCAGTTGTGACATCTTAGTTAAGATGCACCTTTGACACTTTTTGGTCCATTGCTACACATCATTATTCATGCCAACTCAGAAGCATCGTTTCCTCAACAGGTTTAGCGTGCGCTCAATGCCCTGATGTCCCATACTGTCATGAACATTTTCAAGGACCTGTTCTTTTAGACATGAGTGTAAGAGCATCTGTTGACATTCACCACGATGTTGGTCATTCACAATGCGATAAAGCAAGCCATCCAGCTCTCTACACACATCGAATGCTTTATCAGTGACAGTACAGAATTTGATAGACCAGATTTCTTACGAATGGTGGGCTTTTGTTTACATTCCTAAAAGGTTCTAAAAGAACGAGAGTGGGATCTTTCGGTTGTAAATCCTTTAGTTCAGCTGTTGTATAACCCAGCAGGCCTACTTCCTTGAGGGTTTCTGTCTTCCTCTACTCCACACTCTAAAGCACGAATCTGTCTAACCCTACAGCACTTTTCACCAGCCATCACTAAGTCAGGCTCTAAAGCTGTTTCTTTATTTATTATATTGCAGATGGCAATACAGTCATCATATTCTGCATCCTCCGGAGTGGCAGACTCCACTGCTGATGGCTGCCTAGAGAGAACATCAGCAGCTGCATTATTCCATCCTGGGCAGTATTTCACCTCAAAATCAAAGATGACTAATTGAGCGATCCATCTTTGCACAATTGCACCGAGCTTGGCCATTTTTAGATGGCACAGAGGCTTGTTATTTGTTATAACTTCAACCTTGGAACCCAGCAGATAACCACTGAATTTTTCAGAGATAGCCCACTTGAGGGCAGTAGCTCAAGCTTCATGCTTCTGTAATTTCTGTCATTCCTTTTTGCTTTATAAAGTCTCCTACTGGCATAAGCTATGACTCTCCTACACTCACCCTGCTGGTGATATAAGACAGCACCCAGGCCTTCACTGCTCGCATCAGTCTCCAATGTGAAAGGAAGATTGAAATCTGCATTCCCTAACACAGGAGCAGAAGTAAGCTTCTCCTTCAGCAGCTCAAACGCTGATTGGCACTCTGATGACCACAAAGCACTAAACTCTCTCTTTATGGCACCAAACTGCTTGATACACATATTCACTAAATCATGGAGGGGGCCGGCAATTCTAGAAAAAACCTCAATTAACTTTCTGTTGTAACTACAGAACCCTAATAATGAGTGTAATTCCTTAACTGTACTGGGAATTTTCCATTGCTTCAACTTTACCTGGATCAGTACCAATACCTCAAGCTGAGATCTTCTTGCTGCAAGAAATGACACTTTTCAGGCTTAACTTTGAGACCTGTTATAGTCTGTTAAATTCTACTTCCAGTCTCTGCAAGTGCTCTTGGAAAGTGGGTGAGTACACCATTATGTCGTCATGGTACACTAGCATGATCTGAAAAATTAGATCACCCATGGAAGCCTGCATAAGATGTTGAAACACTGAAGGTCCATTCCAAACCCCAAAGAGCATCCGAGAATACTCAAAGACACCAAATGGAGTCATTAATGCAGTCTTATGCCTGTCTCACTCATGGACAGCAACCTGATGATATCCACTAGCTAAATCAATGGAAGAAAATAACTTTGCTCCTTGTAGTGCATCAAAGCTTTCATCTATCCTAGGCAGAGGAAATGCATTTTTGAGTTCAGCTTTCTGTAATTGACACAAAGCCTGAGACTGCCATCAGTTTTCCTAACTAGCATGATAGGTGACGCATAAGCACTAATGCTTTCTTGGATCACTCCTTTCTTAAGGAGTTTGGTGATATGTTCTCTGACTTCCCTATACTGAGTGGGTGGGATACTCCTGTAAGGCTGGGCCACCGGTACATCATCCACCATGTGAATCTCATGTTGGCACTCTGCATCTTCTGAAATGCCTCCCTCTAATCAGACTGCAACTGTCCACCTAGGGTTGTATCAATCTCTGCATGAACCAGTTGTCTACATCTGCTAATGATGTTCATGCAATGATGGCTGGTACAGCAGAAAAGTTTTGTGACAACTAGAAAACCACACTGTGGTAGGGTAATAACCATAGTTTCAACCTCCAATATAAGATAACCTAGGTAAGGTTTTTCTAAACCGTAGGCAGCTGTACTCTTCAGCCAACCTGCTGTGGACAGCATATCTTCATCCTCCCCGGACAGGTGTTCACTGAAGTAACTCTCAGAAATAGTAATGACTTGGCTTCCTGTATCAAGTAAACAAGAGGTTATTACTCAACTAATTTTTAAATTAGCGACAGGACATTTTAACACAGCACGCTGGAGTAGTTAGTCATGACAAGTATCGAAACTGGCTGATCCTATGGACTGCCCTCGCACTGCCTGGCTTACAGCAAGCGAGGGTGCAAGTTTCCCTGCTGCACTGACAATTTGGATTCTCTGTGACAGTTTGTTTGTTTTTCTTCACACACATCTTAGCTATATGTCCTACACCATTACACCGGAAACATATTGGCTGGCCATCATCTGTAAACCTTGGCTGCATCAGGGGTTTACTATGAGCTTAGGTTCTGACTTAGTGCACTGCAAAGTGAGTTTCTCGACAGCTTGTGTTAGCTCTACTGTAGCTTTTCTTTGTTCTGTTACAATTTTTAAAACTTCTTCAAGAGTAGCGGGGGGTTTCTCAGGTGTACCAACAGCAGTGCACTGAGTTTCTGCTGTCTCAGACACAACACTTCTGTTGCTGACTAATTTTGTGACAAGAGATTTAGGATCTTCTAGAGACCACATAAGAGCTTCATCTTGCACTTCAATTAGTGTTGACTGTGGCTTGTCTCTCACAAGCTTACGAAGCTCACTTCTAAGGCCTGCGTCCCTAATACCCTCAATGAATTGATCTTGGATTGCCAAGTTCACATTTGATATTGCATTTGATGACTGCATCAGGACAATACTCATAATTTGGGACAAAGCATGAGAGTAAGTAACAACATCCTTACCCTCCATTTGTTTATGGCTATAGATTGTTTGCAATAACTGAGACACACTGCATTTTTCTCGAAAAGCTTCTCTCAGGTACACAAAGAGTTCACATGGTCACATTGGTTCATTCCCCATCTGTAATCTGACCTCTTCTAAGGCTGCACCATTTAAGAGGGAGAGTATGAGGTCTAACTGAACCTCTGTGGTCTGATTACTTGTATGTAACACCCTCTCTACTTCGTCAATGAACTCATCAACATGTATCCCATCTTTGCTCAAATCACCACTAAATGGTTGGATGTGACGCTCTCTTGTCACATATACATAAGACCTGGTTGGCTCTCTACTCAAATTGGCGATATCTGCCATGATCTCATCATGTTTTCTGTTGAGTTCTTGGATCTGTCCGTGAACATCATGCATACTACTACCTGCACCATGTTCATCATCAGTGTTTTGTAATACTGGACTATCATCATCAGATTGTGACATTTTGAAATGTTCAAATAATCAAAAATGTTTCAACTCAGTAAAAAACTGTGTCAGTTCACTTGTGGGCAAAACGAAAAGTCTCTTAATCAATCTGTAACTCTTTCTTCTGGTGCAAAAGGATATGTTGCCAAATGTCTGTATGATACTTCTATGTTCTCTTGTCTCTTGTGGAATCAGCAAAAATCAGGTGACCATTCTTTTTTGTCCAGCTGTTTTATCACTTTGTCATGTCACCTCTGGCCAACGTCTGTTCACTGGACAATTGCACCAATAAAGACAGCCTCCACTGTGTCCCACAGGCAGCTATCTTCACCTCTACCATATTTAAAAAAGAACTGGCTCCCAACAGTCAGATATCCCACTCCTGGCACCAAAAATGTAGCTGGTGGGTTAAAAATAATCACCACAGGATACAAAAATATCTTCTAGGGTTTTATTCTGACAGCTGTTTGTTTAAAAATAAAAAATAAAACAACTGTCGGTATGTATATATATATATATATATATATATATATATATATATATATATATATATATATATATAAATTGTAAACTGAAAAACGGAAACTGAAATATAATTCAACGTAATACAGTAGATGCTAATGTAAAAAAACAAAAAAAAACAAAAAAACAAACAGGGCATTAGCCTACCCACATGCTTCAGCATACATCACCTTAATACATACTTACATAATTCAAAAAATGTTATGCTTTTAACACATGCTTAAATCACTCAAAGCATTTTATAAATTTTTAACCAGGCTTTAAGGACATGCACAACAGTTCATAACAATAGAATTCTCATTACACATGTTTTCACATATTGCACGTATTACACTTGTTCATTAAACTGGAAAACACTGGGCTATAAATCACTTAACAAGATATGATCAATTCTAAATCTATATACCCAGTCCCCAAATGTATGGAAAACGTAGTCTGACACCACACATGCAATCCATATATACTCCTCAAAAACGACCCACAACATACACTCAACTTCAACATACAACTTTTCTGAACACGTATTTAATGCAATTTATGAGCATTTTGTGTAAAATTAGATATAAACCCAAAGAATTAACAAACGATGAACAAAACCGAGAGCTCTCCCGCACAACGTATGTTCTCATGTCTCTAACACGAGAAAGTGCCGGAAAGCAGGTGTCGCAAAACTCCGGTCTTAAAGGGGCCATGTCCAATTTATGACTAGAGTTAAATTACATAAAATTTCTCCAATTGACTATATTTAAAAGAAAGCAAAAATCAAGGTTACAGTGAGGCACTTACAATGGAAGTGAATGTGACAATTTTTGGAGGGTTTAAAGTCAGAAATGTGAAGATTATAATTTTATTAAAAAGGAACTTACATTAATTCTTCTGTTAAAACTCATGTATTATTTGAGCTGTAATGTTGCTAAAATTGTCATTTTTATAGTCATTTTAGGGTTGTAGGGTTTGTTGACATTACACTGATATGGTATCGAAGTTGTAAAATTGGCTTTACACAGAAAAGGTTATTAAGTGATTTTATCACACTAAAATCATTTTTACACGCATATTGTTTATGTCTTGTAACTAAACTTTTGAAAAAGTGAGTATTTTAACGTTCAAATGTTGGTCCCATTCACTTCCATTGTAAGTGCCTCACTATAACCCTGATTTTTGCTTTTTTTTAAAGAAAAGGAGGGGCAAGTCAAATTAAATTTTTATGATAATCAACATTATGCCACAAATGCTGTCAATTAAGCTTAAGTTGTACAGAACCTGGAACATTCCTTAAAAAGCCTGTTGGCTATTAAAAAAATGGTCAATATGTCTTGCTCCAGCTTCCAGTTTTAATAGGAAACAAGTCAACACAAGAAAATAGAACTGCTCTTATTAAGCAATTTCGTGGGTTCTTCCACCCTGCTTTCACAATACATCATCTTCTTGTGGCTTGCTCAGCAACTTGAAGTGAACAAAACAACCTGGTCTGCAAACTTAGTGAAAATGTTACTCTATGTACAGTAGTGGCCAAAAATACTGGCACCCTTGGTAAATATGAGCAAAGAAGGCTGTCAAAAAAATCTGCATAGCTTATCCTTTTGATCTCTCATTCAAAAAATTCCAAAAAATCTAACCTTTAATTGAAATAAAACTATTGAAAGAGGGGAAATATCTCAGATATAAATAAATATTTTTCTCCAAAACACGTTGGCCACAATTATTGGCACCCCTAGAAATTCTTATGAGTAAAATATATCTAAAGTATTTTCCCATTCATATCTAAAAAAATTTTAGTGTACCTGGGTGACCAGGAACATGAAATTGTTCAGCCATGACTTCCTGTTTCACAGAGGTATAAATATGAGGTAACACACAGTTCAAATTCCCTTAATCATCAATCACAGAGGGTTAAACTAAAGAATATAGTTTTAATGTGCTGCAAAAGGTTGTTGAGATTCACAGAATGGGAAGTGGCTATAAGAAAATAGCCAAAGCATTGAAAATGCCCATTTCCACCATCAGGGCAATAATTAACAAGTTCCAGTTAACTGGAGATGTTAAGAATTGGCCTGGAAAAGGACATGTGCCTATATCGTATCCACACACAGTGAGGAGGATGGTTCAAGTGGCCAAAGAATCTCCAAGGATCACAGCTGGAGAATTGCAGAAATTAGTTGGGTCTTGGGGTCAGAAAGTCAAAAAAATAAAAATAAAAATCAGACATCACCTACATCTCCACAAGTTTTTTGGGGAAAAAAAGGCCTCTGCTCTCATCCAACAACAAACTCAAGCATCTTCAGTTTGCCAGACACTACTGGAACTTCAAATGCGACCGGGTTCTATGGTCAGATGAAACTAAAAAAAAGAGCTTTTTGGCAGCAAACACCAGAGATGGGTTTGGCATACACAGAGATGAAGTACCCAATGCCCACGGTTAAATGTGGTGCTGCATCTTGAATGTTGTGGGGCTGTTTTTCTTCCAGAGGTCCTGGACATCTTGTTTGGATACATGGCATCATGGACTCTATCAAATACCAACAGATAAAAAATCTAAACCTGACTACCTCTGCCAGAAAGCTTACAATGGGCCCTGGTTGGATCTTCCAGCAGGATAATGATCCAAAACAAACATCAAAATCAACACAAAAATGGTTCACTGACCACAAAATCAAGGTTCTGCCATGGCCATCCCAGTCCCCTGACCTGAACCCCATAGAAAATTTTTGGGGTGAACTGAAGAGTAGAGTCCACCAACATAGAATGTAGAAATTCTGTATGGATGAATGGTCTCAGATCCCTTGCCAGGTGTTCTACAACCTCATTAGGCATTATAAGAGAAGACTCAGAGCTGTTATCTTGGCAAAGGGAGGTTGCAAAATGTATTGAATAAAAGGGTGCCAATAATTATGGCCAATGCATTTTGGAGAAAAATATTTATTTATTAATGAGATATTTCCCCTGTTTCAATTGTTTTACTTCAATTAAATGTTAGATTTTTGTAATTTTTTTGAATGAAAGATCAAAAGGCTAAACAATGCAGATTTGTTTTTTCACAGCCTTCTTTGCACATATTTACCAAGGATGCCAATATTTTTGGCCACTACTGTACACTGGCGGCCAAAAGTTTGGAATAATGTACAGATTTTGTTCTTATGGAAACATTTATTCACCAAAGTGGCATTCAGCTGATCACAATGTATAGTCAGGGCATTAATATCGTGAAAAATTACAATTACAATCAGAACTTCTTAAACTACTCTGAAGTATCTTCCATGTGCAGCAGTGACAGCTTTGCAGATCCTTGGCATTCAAGCTGTCAGTATGTCCAGATACTCAGGTAAAATTTTACCCCACACTTCCTGTAGCACTTGCCATAAATGTGGCTGTCTTGTCGGGCACTTTTCACTCACAGTCTAGCTGATCCCACAAAAGCTCAATGGGATTAAGATCCATAATACTCTTTTCCAATTATTTGTTGTCCAATGTCTGGGTTTCTGTGCCCACTTTAACCTTTTCTTTTAGTTTTTCTGTTTCAAAAGTGTCTTTTTCTTTGCAATTCTTCCCATAAGGCCTGTACCCCTGAGTCTTCTCTTTACTGTTGTACATGAAACTGGTGTTGACAATGACACAAAGACAATGTTAAGCTTCATTTAATGAACCAAATAGCTTTCAGCAGTGTTTGATATAATGGCAAGAGATTTTCTAGTACCAAATTAGCAATTTGCATGATTACTCAAGGATAAGGTGTTGGGGGGTGCCTGGGTAGCTCAGCAAGTAAAGACGCTGACTACCACACCTGGAGTCACAAGTTCAAATCCAGGGTGTGCTGAATGACTCCAGTCAGGGTTCCTAAGCAACCATTTCACCCAGTTGCTAGGGTGGGTAGGGTCACGCTGGGTTAACCTCCTCGTGGTCACTATTATGTGGTTCTCACTTTCGGTGGGGCATGTGGTGAGTTGTGCGTGGATGCCGCAGAGAATAGCATGAAATCTCCACACACACTAGGTCTCCATGGTAACGCACTCAACAAGCCACGTGATAAGATGTGCGGATTGACGGTCTCAGATGTGGAGGCAACTGAGATTGTCCTCCGCCACCCGGATTGAGGTGAGTCACTACGCCACCACGAGGACTTAGAGCGCATTGGGAATTGGGCATTCCAAATTGGGGAGAAAAGGGGAGAAAATCCCCCCCCAAAAGTGTTAGATAAGGTAAGGTAAGATAAGGTGTTGGAGTGATGGATGCTGGAAATGGGGCTTGTCTAGATTTGATCAAAAATGACCTTTTTCAAATAGTGATGGTGCTGTTTTATACATCAGTAATGTCCTGACTATACTTTGTGATCAGTTGAATGCCATTTTGGTGATTTAAAGTACCAATTTCCTTCAGAAACAGTTAAATCTGTACATTATTCCAAACTGTTGGTTGCCAGTGTACTGTATATACACTTATTCCAACATGATTTAGCGTTGGACTCCGGCCATGAACTCAAGCTGACACGACATTACAGAGCAAGGCCGGCCATGGGTTTGTGGGGCCCTAGGCAAAATTATGAAAATGCCTAGGATTGTAGTCCATCCATTTCTTCCGTAAAGTGTCTACGTCACTATGAAACACATTTGCATAATGCATGCCTAAGGGCTACTTTAGCCCACCCTCAAACAAAAGTAGGGCCAGGATGAGTTGTGTTAGTGTTGTCACCATGTCGAGAAGATGCTGTTTTCTTCACTGCGAAAGCAAAACCTCTTTGTTTGGACTTCCAAAGGCAGACAAATTTAAGTGTCAGTGGTTAAAAAAGACATCATGATGGTGCCGCGGATGGCTGCCTCGGTGTGGAGTGCTTCTATTGTTTTGTTATTTTTGTTTGTTTGTCCTGTGTTTAGTAATCTTTTTTCAGTCAGTTTTACCAGAGACGAACTGCTGAATATTCGACAGCATACACCAGTCAATATTTTCCCGGATTTTGAATATTTGGACATTTTGTTTGATATTCTAGTCGGAGGCGCGGCTGTGTTGTTTAAACGCGCTATGAGACGCAGGCGAGGGAGACGAGCAGGCACGCTGGTCAGGCTCCAACAGCGCGGCTTTCGAACAACGCTGCCGAGTATTCATCTAGCAAATCTCCGCTCTCTCCCTAACAAAACGGACGAACTACATCTCCTCACCCGCACAAACAAGGACTTTTCAAACTCTGTTGCCTTGTGCTTCACAGAAACCTGGCTGAGTGAAGCCATTCCGGACAGCGTGTTACATCTGCCAGGCTTTCAGCTGTTCAGAGCGGATCGCATCGCGGAGTTAACGGGGAAAACGAAAGGCGGTGGAACATGCTTTTAAATCAATGAAAGTTGGTGTACAGATGTAACAACGTTAAAGAGGATGTGCTGTCCTAATTTGGAAGCGCTCTTTATTAACTGTAAGCCTTTCTACTCGCCGCGGGAGTTTTCCTCGTTTATTCTGGTGAGTGTGTATATCGCACCAAACGCGTGTTTGAATGCGGCGCTGCAACAGCTGGCTGATCAAATCACAGACACAGAACAACAATACCCGGACTCAGTTATTATTATTCTTGGGGATTTTAACAAAGCAAACCTCACATGTGAACTGCCCAAATACAAACAGCACATTACATGCCCCACCAGAGACAGAAATATACTGGAACACTGCTACACAACAATAAAGGATGCATATCACTCTGTCCCTAGAGCAGCTTTGGGATTCTCTGATCACTGTCTGGTTCATCTTCTTCCAACCTACAGACAGAAATTAAAATCTGCTAAGCCTGTATTAAGGACTGTAAAGAGATGGACCAACGAAGCAGAGCTGAAACTACAAGCCTGCTTTGACTGCACTGATTGGAGTGTTTTTGAGGTTGCAGACACCAATCTGGACGAGCTCACAGATACTGTTACATCATATATCAGTTTTTGTGAGGATATGTTCATTCCTACTAGGACTTATTTAACATTTAACAATGACAAACCATGGTTTACAACGGAACTCAGACAGCTTTGTCAGGCCAAAGAGGATGCTTATAGAGTTGGGGATAAAGTCTAGTACAATCAGGCCAGGAACACACTGAATAAGGGAATCAGAGTGGCTAAAAGAAGATACTCTGAGAAGCTGAAAAACAAGTTTTCAGCTAACAACCCTGCATCAGTGTGGAGTGGCATGAAACAAATTACGAATTACAGGACTCCTGCCCCCAACCCTGTGGTGGACCAACAACTGGCTGACGACCTGAATGTGATCTACTGTAGATTTGAAAGGCCCAATCTCACACCTCACATCCACTCTGACCTTCACTTCACACAAACACCAACACCTCCTGCAACTCCCCTCCTCCCCCCTCCTGCTACTCAACCTGCACTTAAGATCTGTGAAGATGATGTGAGCCACGTCTTTTGACAACAAAGGATAAGGAAAGCACAGGGCCCAGATGGCATTTCACCTGCATGTCTTAGATCCTGTGCTAACCAGCTGGCCCCCATCTTCACACAGATCTTCAATAGATCACTGGAGCAGTGTGAAGTCCCATGCTGCTTCAAACGTTCCACTATCATCCCCATCCCAAAGAAACCAAAAATCACAGGACTTAATGACTACAGACCTGTCGCCCTGATGTCTGTGGTCATGAAATCATTTGAGAGACTGGTGTTGGCCCACCTGAAGAACATCACTGGACCCTTTCTAGATCCCCTTCAATTTGCTTATCGAGCAAACAGGTCTGTGGATGATGCAGTCAACATGGGATTGCATCATATCCTGCAACATCTGGACAGACCAGGGACATATGCAAGGATCCTTTTTGTGGACTTCAGTTCGGCTTTCAACACCATCATCCCAGCTATACTCCAGAATAAATTACACCAACTCTCTGTTCCCTTGTCTATCTGTCAGTGGATTACCAACTTTCTAACGGACAGGCAGCAGCTTGTGAGACAGGGGAAACTCACTTACAGCACCTGTACAATCAGCACTGGTGCCCCCCAGGGATGTGTGCTCTCCCCACTACTCTTCTCCCTCTACACCAATGACTGCATCACCAAGGACCCCTCTGTCAAGCTCCTGAAGTTTGCAGATGACACCACTGTCATCGGCCTCATCCGAGATGATGATGAGTCTGCATACAGAAGGGAGGTTAAACAGCTGGCTGTCTGGTGCAGTCAAAACAACCTTGAGCTGAACACACTTAAAACGGTGGAGATGATTGTGGACTTTAGGAGGAACACCCCAACACTGAACCCCCTCACCATTCTAAACAGCACTGTGGCAGCAGTGGAGTCATTCAGGTTCCTTGGCACTACCATCTCACAGGACCTGAAGTGGGAGACTCACATTGACTCCATTGTGAAAAAGGCCCAGCAGAGGTTGTACTTCCTTCGCCAGCTGAGGAAATTCAACCTGCCACAGGCACTGCTGATACAGTTCTACTCAGCAGTCATTGAGTCTGTCCTCTGCACTTCAGTAACTGTCTGGTTTGGTTCAGCTTTGAAATCAGACATCAGAAGACCACAGTGGACAGTTCGGAGTGCTGAGAGGATTATTGGTTCGCCCCTGCCCCCCCCCCCCCTTCAAGAACTATACACTTCCAGAGTGAGGAAAAAGGCTGGAAAAGTCACTCTGGACCCCACTCACCCTGCCCACTACCTTTTTGAGGAGCTTCAGAGCTCTGAGCACCAGAACCGTTTTCCCTCAGGCTATCCATCTCATGAACAGTTAAATTGCCCCATTGAGCAATAACTATATGCAATACACAGTTTAGTCTTTCTTATATTTATCCAATACATCCAACCTCTTCTGCCATTTCATTCCTCTGAAAAAAAACAAACAAACAAAAAAAAACATTTGCACTGTACATAACAGATTTGTATTTACACTGTACATAACAGATTGTATTAGATTTGCACTACCCATGTGTATGTGTGTATGTATGTATGTGTGTGTCTGTACGTATGTGTATAATTATTTTTTATTTTTTATTTTTTATTATTATCTATGTCTTGCTGTTGTTTTTGTATTGTTTTTGTATGGTTGTACACTGGAAGCTCCTGTCACCAGTACAAATTCCTTGTATGTGTAAGCATACTTGGCAATAAAGCTCATTCTGATTCTGATTCTGATTCAGATTAAAATGTATTTTTACCAATATTCCTCAGCAGTACAACCACAACAAATGCAGGATTTTCAAGACGGTTACTCCTGAAAGATGGGACAATCTGGCACTTGAGGATCACAACCTGTAAGTATGCTTGATTATTTGTGGATTCATCTGCTACCGAGAGTTCAAATGTGGAGTTTTGTGTTGTAGCTATGGTGTACATCCAGTGCACAGCTGTAGGCCTCTGCTAACCTGCTAGCTAATGTTATTGTGTTGAAATAGTTTTGCTAATCAGCTGCGGGCCCAATTTACCTACAATTGTGTAGAATTATGCAGATTGTTTGTCGTTCTTACTATCATGAATAGAGATCAAGTGTGGAGATGGATTTATTTTTACAAATGGTCATTTATGTCTGCAATCCACGGTAGTGCTCGGCTAACTTTCTGTGTAATGTTATTGTTTTGGTAAGGGTTTGAGGCAGCTGTGGGCAGCTTTTACCTAAAACTGTTTAACAAAATGGTCGATCTCAAGAGTTTTATATAATTATATAATTACAAGCTGTAATGTTACGGCCACTATCCATGGTAGTCCACAGATAACTTAGATGCACTATGTGTCTTTTACTTGAAGCTTTGTTAGGTCCACAATAATCAACAGTATACTTGTAAGAAAGCAACTAATGTAAAACTTTCCACTGTGAAATGTCCTGCTCAAGACGTGCTTGCAAAGGTGGTCCGGGTCGATTAGCTTGTTCTTCCAAACTTTCATTATCAGACTCGGGCTAGAGCACCGACGCCGCTGTTACCATAGTTACAATAGTGTTTACAGCTGCTCAGGAAGACTTGGGAGCTGAAACTTGGTTATGGTAAGGGGCATTCTGACACACGCTCTACGCGGTTGACCAATCACATCATATTAGGCCAGCTGACCAATCATAGCAGACTGGGCTTTTCTGAAAGGGGGGCTTTAAAGAGACGGGATGTAAATCAGAGCATTTGAGCAGAGGATGAAGAGAGGATAGCAGCAATGTACAGTATGAGAAAAATAACGTTTTTTGAACATTAAAGCATTTAAACCTATTCTAGTAGACCCCCAAAATAAAATCATGAACCTGTAAATTTGCATAATATGGACTCTTTAAATAAGATTAAGTATTGTTCATTGTTAGTTCAAGTTAACTAATGTAGTTAACTAATGTTAACAAATACAACCATAAGTGTTACTCATTAAAGTTATACTAAATAAGATACAATAGTTTGAGATAGTTTTAATTGTATAGGATACTGCTGACAATGCTTGAAATTCTGCTGAAAATGCTTTAAATGTTTATTTAGAGCAACAAAATCAATAATAAAAAAAAAAAGTTGGCCAGAATGTGTGCAAAAGTTAATAAAAGTTAAAACATCAGGGACAAAATGATAACTACAGCAATGTATAATGTATAATTATTTATAAATAAAATTACATATTTTAAATAGGGCCTATTAACGCAACACCTACAAATACATATTTGTAAACAAATAAGAAAAAGCACATACCTCTTAGAGAGCTGACATCTTTGCAGATAAGATGGTTTGGTCTATTTTCCAGATTAATTGCTCATATTTTCACTCTGATTTTTTTTTTTTTTTTTGCGTCTTTATATTGGCAGTGTCTGAATTCCTTCCTGTCTAATAATACTGTAAAAAGAGGCTGCGCTCTAGTTCCAGCAATGATTTGCTTTATAAATAAATTATGCATGTGTAGCGCTTAACTTTAATTCTTGCCGATTTTAGATACACTGCTGTTATTTAATTTGTTGTCATTTTCAGTTATTTGTCTTTGCGATTATTCAGAGCTAATTTTATATGTAATATGATGTTTTTAGTTTTCACCATCATTGCGATTTGTATGTTAAATGATTAGGTCCATGCATGTTGTACGTATCTAGTGTGTAAGCGTTCTGAAAACCGTTGAACTTTGGAAAGTTTCAAATTAAATGTCATCAATGTTTTACATTTTATGCTTTGTTAATATGTTTGCACGTGTTCACGGGGCGGTCGCTTGTATTGCCTGAAGTTCAGGCCGGCCCTTCTATAGAGTCATATTAGCAGTACGAAATTATGTTGTTTCAGAAAATTTGATTTTAAAGTTTTCTTCTGCATTTTAAAACACTAATGGTTTAGTTTAGTCATTGATAAGGTAAGGATGTCTTTTTTAAACATCTCATTTATATTTTAAAACTCTATTGGTTAAGTTCAGCAAAAGTTTTATGTGTAGTACAAAAAGGCGTTCTCATTTAATTTTGAAGCTATGGTCAATTTAGGACTATGTGAAATTAACATAATTTGTGCAACATTAGGTGGTGCTATTCCAAACCCCATGGCCTCCTTAACCCTCTCACCTTTAACTGTCTCAGACTCCACATAAGATCTTGTTTACCCAGAGGCATTCACATCCAAACCTGCTGATCAGCTATTCTTGAAGTTTAGAGAACAATAGTTTTGTTTGGATGTATTTATGGAAAATGTAGAACTTGTTCAACAGGTAGTTTCACTTCCCAGAAATAAACTACATCCATGCAAGCTATAAAAATAAATGTTGCAATAAGGGATTTTTGCAGCAATACCATAGAAGAACCATTTTTGGTTCCCCGGAGAACCTTTTTTTGAATACAATTTTTTTTTAAAGAAACTTTTTTTTTTTTTTTTTTTTTACTACAAAGAACCTGTGCAATTAATGGGAAGGTTCCACGGATGTTAAAGATGTCAGAGTTTATAACAAATTCATGCTACTTTGGGTTATTACATGGCTCTCTGAGTACTTGATTCTGATTGGACAATCGCTGCTTTCGGTAGTCAAATATTTCTGAATAGTGATTGTTGTCCATATAGCAACATTGTATAACTTTTCCGTTTAATAATTCAAGACCCTTCCGTGATCACCAGGTCAGGGTTCATTTTTCAGTAATGATTGGCAGGCTGTGCAAGGTCTCTTATGTACCTGTAACTGTAATGTCTGTGGTCTAATGTGTTCTCGTCAGTTGTGTTGCAATCTGCCTAACTTTTGTTCTGTTCAGCTATTCATAACTGTGCAGACTGAAACAAGTAACAATCACAGATTGCTGATTGCAAATTACAAATAAACTGTAAAGCTGGCACCAGGATGTCTATGCCCAAAAAGCAGCATTTCCGGTAAAAGCAAATAAACTGTTACTTTTTTATTTATTCTGTATTCCTCCGAAATCATTTATCACCGGTAGATTCGAGGGACACCTTTTGTTAACACAAACTTATGTCCAGGATAATTATCATTACAGGAGCTTATGAATAGGAGAAAACCACATAAGACTACCAGTCACTGTTTATCACCGTCTTAGCAAGTTGTATGAAACGTGACTAAATAAAACTATCATCTGGTTATGAGCAAGCAGTAGGTGGCCGAACCAGATGATATTAGTAAACCCTGCAACCTCTGACTATGAACGGAACTGGCGATTTTGTGTCCCTGAGATCTATGTAATTAATCGGCCGGCATATGACTCTCAGCGACAATCTGGACCCTAATGAAAGGAAAATGAAAATGAGGATGATTCAGAGTAATCAATAACTTAAAAAGATCAAATTAAAAGAATGATCAGAAATCAATTAGAGCTTAAATCTAAATTAGAGGTCAATTTATATTGGAGTCAGATTAATATAAAATTGGAGTCAGATAAAATTAATAACAGAGTCAATTGATAAAGTGCAAAATTAATAATAAGTGTTTTTGTTTCAGCACTCAGAAAAGACAGAACAACGCAGAAACCTTCAGCCATTTTATTGGAATACGACACCGGACCAATAGTTTGGTTTATACCCTTTTTAACAAACGTAATATTGAATTTTGAAACCTACTGTCCCGCAACATTTACCAAAAAAAAAAGAGAACATTTTCAAATAGAGGAATATTTTTGTTATGGTCTCTGTGGTGAGCTGATATACTGTATATTTCGTGTGGAAATTCCTGTTATGTACAGGCTCTGTACACTAAAAGGGATATTCTGGGTTCTATACAAGTTAATCTCAATCAACAGCATTTGTGGCATAATGCTGATTAGCACAAAACTTTATTTCAATTTTTACCTCCTTTTCTTACAATGGAAGTGAATGGGGTCAATCCATAAACATTAAAATGCTCATTGTTTCAAACGTTTAGCCTCAAGACGTAAACAACATGCATGTTAACATGATTTCAGTGTGATAAAACTGCTTACAAACCTTTTCTGTATAAAGTTACAGCCAATTTTACAACTTCATTGCCATGATGATGTGACACTGTAACCAGGGATTAAAAACTGTTTTGGAAAAACAAGCTCAAAATTAGGCACTTGCCTCACCCAAAATAAGCAAAAATGAAAGTAAAACAATTGGTCCTATGTGGGGGAATTTTCAGGACAGAAATCATAAAAAGCATAGTATACAGTAGACTATGTAAAGTAATGTCTTTTCAATAAGTGTATACTTACTATTAAATATATCCCCAATTTAAAAACAAAAACAAAAAATTAAATATTAATTTGGCCACCTAAAATCAATTAATAGCCTAAATCTCTCTCTCCTACATGCACACACACACTGCATGGGCATGTTTCAGCTGAATATCACCTTCTGCGTGACAAGTTATTTTTATTTTTTTTAACATTTTAAATTGGCAGTGTCCTTCAGAATCGAAGTGCAGGCTTATAATCTACTAAAAAGAGAAAAGCCTAATTTTTTTTCAGGCAACAGGAAGTGCTTTTCACTCTGGAACAATTGAAGGGATTTTGTTCCCATTTTCGGTAACGTTTTTACAAAATTTGTTCATTTTCGTTTTCTGTTTTTCTTTCCTTGAATCATTTTTAGTCCCTGCTGTAAACTATAAAAAAAAAACTGTAATAACGATGATTTTAACAACTTTACAGCTCAAATAATACATGAGTTTTAACAGAAATGTAAATGTAAATTTAATGTAAATGCTTTTATAAAATTATAAGCTTCACATTTCTGTCTTTAAACCCTCCATAAATTGTCCACATTTGTCACAGTTTGTCACCTTTCTGTTCATAAGGACTCTTATTTTGACATGGTTATTGTCGTCTGTTGTTAGTTTGCCCCATACTACAATTCCCATGTTGCACTGCCCTCATCACAGCCATCTGTTCCCCATCTTCCTTACCTGTTCCCTCATCAGTCATCTGTTTGTATATATACCCTCTATTTTCTCTCACTTATTGTCAGTTCTTATGTTTCCTTGTATGTTCCTGTGATCATAGTTTCCTTGTGTATTCCTATTTTAGTTCTTTGTATTGCTCCATGTAATTTGTATTACCTTCCTCATCATCTCCATTATAAAGGCCTGCATTTAGATCCATAGTCTCCCATCTCATCTCTACAATAACGTTACAGAAGAACTGACCTCACAAATGGATCTAGCAGCTGTCCAAATTCTCCTCACCCAAGGGGACAGGCCATTGGAAGATCATGTCTGTGAGTTCCTGGAGCTGGCAAATGTGGTACATTATGATGACTGCGCTCTGATTTCCTTCTTCAGAGCCGGTCTGAATGGAGTGTTAAAGACAGATGCCTCAAGCGGGTCCTCACTGACATTGTGTGAGTACGTGGATGTGGCTCTTAAACTATGTGGCTCACCTTCTACTGTAGGGAAAGAGGATGAGGACATTAATTCACCCCCCACAGAAAATGCTCCAGGTCTCTCATGGCCAATGAGCCAGCGTTGCAAACCTCATCCGTCCCAGAGTCAGCTCCAGCCCTAGAAGAATTTTTTTTGGTGGGGGGGGGGGCCCAATATGGTTCCAGTGGTCTCTGAACCCCCATCAACGGAGACTACTTTCTCCCCCAACCTCCGTGGCCCTGGAGCCTTCCCTCTTTGAGCCCATTGGTTCGCCCTTCGAGCCTCCCACAGTTGTGCTTACGACCGTCTGGAAACGGAAGAGAAGGGCTCCTCCCCAGTGACTGCCAGTGCTTTCAACCACAGAGGTCAGTTCCCAGTCACTGCCAGCTCTCGTCGAGCCTCTCGCGGCTCTGCCTTCCATGGCTCTGCCCCTCGAGCCTCGCCTGGCTCCACCTGCCATCGTCGAGCCTCCCTCGGCTCCGCCCTCACCCCCAGAAACTCCACCTCCAGCGGTTCTGTCCGCTTTGCCTCCTGAGACTCCATCCTCTCCTGAAACTCCACCTCCTATGGCTCAGACTGCTCCGCCACTGTCTCCACCTCCTAAATCTCAAATCCCTGCTCCTGCTTCTCAGCCTCTGGAACTGCCTATGTCTCCGCCCCTTAAGTCTCCACCTCCTGCAACCAAATAGCCTCCTGTCCCTGCTCTGTGGCTGCCTCCCAGGCATCCTGTCCCTGCTCCGTGGCCATCTCCCAGGCGTCCTGTCCCTGCTCTATGGCCACCTCCCAGGCGTCCTGTCCCTGCTCAGTGGATGCCTCCCAGGTCTCTTGACCCAGTCCCTGCCCTGTGGTCACCTTCCTTGCCTTCTGATCGTCTGCAGACTCCTCCCTGGCCACCTGATCATCTACCAATTCCTTCTTGGCCTCATAGTCATCCCATGGATCCTTCCTCATCTGCTTCATCCTGCCCTCATCCGTCTTTGGGCTCCAGGAGTCACCCTTTGGGGGGGGGGGGGTCTGTCACAGTTTGTCACCTTTCTGTTCATAAGGACTCTTGACATGGTTATTGTCTTCTGTTGTTAGTTTGCCCCATATTATTCCCATGTTGCACTGCCCTCATCACAGCCATCTGTTCCCCATCTTCCTCACTTGTTCCCTCATCAATCATGTGTGTGCGCGTGCGTGCGTGCGTGCATGTGTGTGTGTGTGTGTGTGTGTGTGTGTGTGTGTGTGTGTGTGTGTGCGCGCGTGTGCTCTAGTTTTTCTCACTTATTGCCAGTTCTTATGTTTCCTTGTATGTTGCTGTGGTCATAGTTTCCTTGTGTATTCCTATTTTTGTTCTTTGTATTGCTCCATGTAATTTGTATCATCTTCCTCATCTCCATTAAAAAGGCCTGCATTTAGGGGCCATTTACACGACAACGTTTTCAATTAAAAATGGAAAACTTTTTATGCGTTTTGGCTCTTCGTTTACATGACAACGGCGTTTTGGGGCCTGAAAATGCAAACTTTTGAAAATGGGTTTCAAAGTGCAAGTTTTTAAAAATGATGCTGTTATCGTCTCTGTGTTAACATACAAAAACACGAATCTGTGAAAACGATAACGTCATGCGCACGCGTATTACGTGTTATAAAGAATGATGGATTGATAGGCATCAATTTGAGATGTATAATTATCAATATGAATACTGGTGTCTCTGCAAATAACAATAATCAACATTTTATTCATTTGGAGTGTTTTGTGTGGAGTGTGAACATTGTACAGTAGGCAGAACCTGCAATTTGAAAATCTTGAAATTAATGTATGGATTCAGATGGGAAAAATGTATTTGTATTTTAAATGTTATTTATTTGCTTTATTTTGTTTGATGTACCTTTACCCTGCAATTCATTCGCCCACCGCTTATGTATATAGCCTATAGACAGAGATGTGATGCCATGGACAGTATTCAATGATATGCCTAGAATATGAAAACATGAGGCAGTGAAAATGCATGTTAGATCCAGTGTACACAAGACCTCTCTCTCTGTCAGATGTCCATATATCAGAGTTCTGTCTGATATCCAAAACCAGTCAACATCAACAGCTTATTATGTTAACTCACTCTCCTACCAGCCCAAGAGTCAGCAGGGGGAATATAGAAGAAGGCAGGAGACGAAGTGATGGTAAAAATGAATAATCTTCATCAATAATAAAAGAGTTTATTGAATAATCTTGAGAGTTCAGCCTATAGGCATGCGCGCGAGTACTTCAAAACAATGCGCGAGACATTCAAAACTACAATGGCGGACTACAGGACTGTGTTTGTGCTGCTCAAGATTTTGAGTTTATTGACGCTTCTCCAGCAAAGTAATTGTAGTAATAAAGCAACCTCATCGTCCGTCCAGACAAAATTGTTCGATGATTTCGCCATCTTCATTGTTTGTATTCACCGCTCTGTGAAAGAATGCTTATGTGCGCAGGCGCATAATGTTTCTTTACATTGCCAACTACTGGCCTGGCATGCATAACACAGCGTTTTTTAGTCATTTTCACGGATCCATGTGAATGGGGATCGTTTTGACAATGTTGTCATCTGAACGTGAAACTTTTCAAAAAGGCAAAGGAAAAACTTTTCAGTTTTTAGTACATCGTTGTCATGTAAATGTACCCCTAGATCCATAGTCTCATCTCGACAATAACATTACAACATTCACTTCCATTGTAAGTGCCTCACTGTAACCTCGATTTTTGCTTTTCTTTTTTCTTTTTTTCTTTTTAAAGGAGGGACGAGTCAATGTTTATGGTAACCAACTTATGCGACAAATGCTGTCGATTGAGCTTAACTTGTATTGAACCCGGAATATTCTTTTAAGGCAGTGTAAGCAACATATTATAGACTATTTATTATGTCTATTGATACTGAATAATAAAAATATATCTACTTATAAATGAAAACATTGTTCTGTCAAAGACAAGTGAATGATGTAACAATCTCATGAGTCAATCTCACATGTTGTTATATTAGTTCAGTAATCGATTTCTTCACTCTTGCCCAAAGGGCTTTTAGACATGCTACAACAATACCAGGATTAATATATTCAAACTTTGAAATTTGGTTTAACTTCAACACATTTCACCTATAAATAGGAACAAACAAAAGTTTTGAAATCTGGTACAGAAATGCGATAGGGGAGGATTTTGTTACTGGATGTTTTGTGAGTGAAAGTTGTTTATCATTCAACACTTGAGCGGACATGACTTCATCTGTTTAAGAAAAATATTTCCCTCCTGTTTTTTTTTTTCTTCTCTTTTTGTTAATGTTCACTCTGGCCAAGACCGAATGTCAGTGAAGTCCCCAGAGGGTTATCTATGATATCATCTACAAAGGGCTCTGATATTTTCGAGTTACTTAAATGACTGTGCCGCTGGGGGAGATGCCACAAGGTTAGCGTACAATCTTTCATGCACACATGTGCAGGGAAATGGGGGGGGGGGGGGGCTGTTAATTACCAAACACAAACATTTACCAGACTTCAACACCTTTAAAAGTTTACAGGAAACCATTGAATATGGCACAAACTGCAGATTTATATATTAAATTGACAATAGGTTTTCATTTAACAGAGAGATGGAAACTGGGAAGGACAAACAACAGTATCCCTAATCTTTTGAGTCAGATGTGAAGTCCCACCAATAAAATGTCAAAATAAATTTTCTCAACAATGGTTATGTTTTCTTGTGCCTTACTGCTGCTATTACTCATTTTGTTGCACTATCAATAAAAGTCGTTTGAAGTGCAAGTGCAATTGCAAGCTATTTATAGCAGTGCTAAGAATTTAAAGGAATATTCCGGGTGCAATACAAGTTAAGCACAATTGACACCATTTGTGGCACAATGTTGATTACCACAAAAATGAATTCCCACTTGTCCCTCTTATTTATAAAAAAATTTAAAAAGTGGGTTACAGTGAGGCACTTACAATGAAAGTGAATGGGGCCAATACGCAAACGTTAAAATACTCACTGTTTCTAAAGTATAGCCACAAGATATAAACAATATGTGTGTTAACATGATTTCAGTGTGATAAAATGGCTTACTACTTTTTCTGTGTTAAGTTATCCAGTTTTAACACAGTAAACCCTAAAACCCTAAAATGACTGTAAAATGATTTAAACAATGTTGCAGTTCAAATAATACACAAGTTAAACAGAAAACTTAAAGTGCTTTTAAAAAATAAGTTTCACATTTCTGCCTTTAAACCCTCCAATAATTGGCCCCATTCACTTCCAAGTGCCTCTCTGTAAACCAGATTTTTGCTTCTTTTTAAAGAAAAGGAGGGACGAGTTGAAAAAAAAAAAATGTTTGTGGTAATCAAAATTATGTGACTGAACTTAAGTTGTATTGAACCCGGAATATTCCTTTAAAGGATGAGTTCACCCAAAAAATTCTGTTATAATTTACTCACCGTCATGTCTTTGGAAACCCTTTGACTTTTTTCTTTTGCGGAACACAACAGATGTTTTCACGAATAACACGGTCTGTCTTTTTCAATACAATGGCAGTTGATAGTGCCTGTTCTTTAAAGTTTAAAAAAGTATCATTAAAAGTAGTCCATGCAACTCGTGCATCATATTCTAAGTCAGAAGGCATACACTCATGGTTTTGGTGAAAAAAATGTTCAATGAAAAAATATTGACATCCATTCATTACGCGTTCATGAGTGCATGAGAAAAGTTTGTTCACATTGACGTGTTCATGTGAGAATGTGCAGTGTTTGTAATGCTACACAGCACAAATTCTCAAATGAACAGGCGAGCTGCTGTTGACAAGCTTGTCTCATAGCACTCATGAACACTACTTTTTAATTAATTTACTGTAACTGAAAATGTACTTACATTTCTCGTTGTTCTCACCTTTAGAAGACTTAGAATATGATGTACAAGTCACATGGACCACTTTTGTAATAATTATAAAAGCTTTATTCTGATAGTCTCTCACTTTAAATCTTAAGAGAGTAACTTTTTAGTAAGGTACTGTCCACTGCCATTGTATTCACAGATCAGAGTATTCAATAAAATAACTCCTTTTGTGTTCTGCATAAGAAAGAAAGTCATGCGGGTTTGGAACTATATTAGGGTGAGTAAATTATGACACAATTTTCAGTTTTGGACTTTTGGTTACACTTTACAATAAGGTTTCATTTGTTAACATTAGTTAATGCATTAACTATCATTACCAAACAATTAACAATATAGTTTTTACAGCATTTATTAATCTTTGTTAATGTTAGTTAATTAAAAAAAACAAGTGTTCATAGTTAGTTCATGTTAGTTCATAGTGCATTTACTAATGTTAACAAATACAACTTTTGATTCTAACAATTTATTATTAAATGTTGAAATTAACATTAACAAAGATTATTAAATGCTGTAAATGTTATTGTTCATAGTTAGTTCATGTTAACTAATGTTAGCAAATGGAACCTTATTGTAAAGTGTTTCTTTAATGATTGCAATTTTTTATGGTATGAAAAAAAAACACATCTTACATATCACCTATTCAAATACTGTATAACCTGTAACTTATAAAATGTGCATACCTTTTCCAATTCTGAGATTTAGCCAGAGGAAAAATTTATTACTCAGAGTTTGCTCTATCAAAGCTTAGAAAATATAATGGAGTTACAGTAGTGGCCAAAAATATTGGCACCCTTGGTCAATATGCGCAAAGAAGGTCTGTGAAAAAAAAAAATCTATATTGTTTAGCCTTTCGATCTTTCATTCAAAAGATACACAAAAATCCAACCTTTAATTAAAGTAAAACAATTGAAACAGGGGAAATAGCTCATTATTATATACATATTTTTCTCCAAAACGCTTTGGCCATAATTATTGGCACCCAATACATTTTGCAACCTCCCTTTGCCAAGATAACAGCTCTGAGTCTTCTCTTATAATGCCTAATGAGGTTGTAGAACACCTGGCAAGGGATCTGAGACCATTCATCCATACAGAATTTCTACATTCTATGTTGGTGGACTCTACTCTTCAGTTCACCCCAAAAATTTTCTATGGGGTTCAGGTCAGGGGACTGGGATGGCCATGGCAGAACCTTGATTTTGTGGTCAGTGAACCATTTTTGTGTTGATTTTGATGTTTGTTTTGGATCATTGTCCTGCTGGAAGATCCAACCAGGGCCCATTGTAAGCTTTCTGGCAGAGGCAGTCAGGTTTTGATTTCATGACATGTATCTGAACAAGATGTCCAGGATCTCTGGCAGAAAAACAGCCCCACAACATTAAAGATCTACCACCATATTTAAAAGTGGGCATTGGGTAATTCGTCTCTGTGTACACCAAACCCATTTCTGGTGTTTGCTGCCAAAAAGCTCTTTTTTTTGTTTCATCTGACCAAAATACCTGGTCGCATTTGAAGTTCCAGTAGTGTCTGGCAAACTGAAGATGCTTGAGTTTATTGTTGGATGAGAGCAGAGGCTTTTTTTCTTGAAACCCTCCCAAACAACTTGTGGTGATGTAGGTGATGTCTGATTTGTTTTATTTTTTTATTTTTTTTTTGTTTTTTTTTTGACTTTCTGACCCCAAGACCCAACTAATTTCTGCAATTCTCCAGCTGTGATCCTTGGAGATTCTTTGGCCACTTGAACCATCCTCCTCACTGTGTGTGGATACAATATAGGCACATGTCCTTTTCCAGGCCAATTCTTAACATCTCCAGTTAACTGGAACTTGTTAATTATTGCCCTGATGGTGGAAATGGGCATTTTCAATGCTTTGGCTATTTTCTTATAGCCACTTCCCATTTTGTGAAGCTCAACAACCTTTTGTCACACATTAAAACTATATTCTTTAGTTTAACCCTCTGTGATTGATGATTAAGGGAATTTGAACTGTGTGTTACCTCATATTTATACCTCTGTGAAACAGGAAGTCATGGCTGAACAATTTCATGTTTCTGGTCACCCAGGTGTACTAAATAGTTTAGATATATTTTACTCATAAGGATTTCTAGGGGTGCCAATAATTGTGGCAAACGTGTTATGGAGAAAAATATTTATTTAATAATGAGCTATTTCCCCTCTTTCAATTGTTTTACTTCAATTAAAGGTTCGATTTTTGTAAATTTTCTGAATGAAAGATCAAAAGGATAAACAATAAATAAATCTTTTTCACAGCCTTCTTTGATCATATTTACCAAGGGTGCCAATATTTTTGGCCACTACTATATGTTTAATTTAAGTCTCAACTTTGCCTCAGATGCTTCTCCTTAAATTCCCTAGGAGAAATAAGTATCGAAACATTCTATAAACTATAAAAACAGTAGCCTAATAGAATCAAAAGAAATTGTTAAGGTTGGTTTGTACAAAAACACACAACTTTTACGCCCATAGAGAAAAATAAATGAACCAATGAGTGATGTTATTATGATATTTCCTACATTTAACCCCTAACTAAAACATAAACTTAAGCATACAGCCTAACCCTCTACCTAAACCCTAAACCTATCCATGACGAAAATAACTTGTGTGCACCATGGAAGAAAGACAACATCTGGGTTTGGAATGAGATGAGGGAAGTTTGTTAAGCTGGCTGTACACTAGCAGACTCAGACAACTCAAATTGGTAGGGGGTGTCACACTTGATGACTGGTTTTGCTAATCTTGCCCTCCTAGTCAGTGAACCTGTCACATTTACCGATTAAAAGCAGAGAGAAGGTGTCACACTTAACGTCTGCCTTTGACTTTGTTCTGTGCCTTATCACTGCAGCAGTAGTATGAATATTAATTACAACATAATCGTTATTGTATATTTAAATGGTTCCTTACCATGTACATTGAGTTCGGCAGCAATCTCCGGCCATTTTTTTTCTTTTAATGGTCTGTCATGATATGACATATGAGATATGTCATACAAACATACGTGCTGACTATAAACTTCTCCTCCAAATGCACCGTCCACGAGCGCTTTCCAGTTACCAGATTTGTTCGCATACGTTTTCTTTCTCAAAATAAAGTGTTGGAAAGGAGGCTAGCTAAAATGTGATGCCTGTATTATATCGATTTGAAATTCTGTTTGTTGATTGGTTGGTCTCAATGGAATACATTAACTTTTTTCAAGCCAAGTCGATATCTTCCGGTTTCACTGTATAAGGCAGTGCCAAGTCATCTGTTCCCAGTTAGCATCGCTTCCAGAGAAAATCTGCATACAAACTTTCTCACAAAGATATTATATCTCAGTCACACCTAACTGAGCGAGAACTGCATTGTTGTTTTTTGCACATTTGTTTCCTCTCCCCTCTTCCCTCCTCCTTCCTCCAGCTCAGAATCACATCAAACTCATCTCAATTCGGTATGTACAAAAGTACCTCATCCTCTGTATGCAAAGATTGTAACTACAGTACATGTTTAGTATCATTTAAAAGGTCTCAGTACAACTGGTACTAAAGTCTCAATCTTACAGCAGTAGACTTGGTCATAAAATGATTTGGTATTTATAGAAGATATGTCTCTGCTCTGCAGGTGTGTCTTCCAGGGGTCCTCAATGTAAATTACTTTCAGGGTGTTACCTCCTGAGTCATTGAACTCAATTCAGTTCCAAATTCCCATTGTCTACCATTGGCCGATGATGTTTATTCTGTCTGGATTCTTAAGGGAAACTCACAAGAGGCCAAGGGGGATTCTGTAGCCAGATGGAACCCCATGGTGTTGTGTGTTATAAATACTTAACACCATGTTTTATTATAAAAGTCAGGTATGCATCTCTTGTTCTTAAGATACATCTTTGATAGTGACTAGATGTTTTGTTTTGATTATTTCTGCATTGATTAATTATATCATTGGTATGATACATATTTACCTGACTAATAAATTGTTAATTTTGATTATTCAGGATTCTCCAACACTCTTTATTACCAGTAAATTAATCAATACAATGTTACCGCAAGTGTTAAGATAAGATTATTACTGCGGGCCATGAATGTGAACAAATCCTCTGGTACCATCAGTCACTGACTTATAACTCACTTAAGCAAGTTGTATGTTAATGACTAAACAGGACTGTCATTTGATTATGAGCCAGCCTGATTTAACGATACTAGTAAACCCTGCAACTGCTGACTTGAGATCGGACTGACAATGACTGTGGGAACTACATATTATCTGGCCGGCGTTAGACCCTAAGCAACATCGACAACTAATAATGAGAATATAGACCAACCAAGTAATCAAAAATACCAAATTATGATTATATGATGATCAGAAATAGATTGGAATCTTAGTCTAAATTTGAGATCTATTAATTGGAGTCATTAAATTATTAAAGGAGTCAGATTCAGTCTTAACAGAATCAGATCTATGCAGTATGAGTAAGTGAAATCTGTGCGGTATGAGTACACCTCACTCCCCTGGCCTCAAGAGGCGCACTAGCTACTGATGCTAGAGGCTGTAGTCTTTAGCCTCCTTGTTAGCGCATCCACCTCCCATGCCAGAAACGCCGGTTTCAAATCGCGCTCAGAGCAAATCGAGCAGTACCGGTTTCATTGGCATAGCTGACAAAAAATCTGAGAAGTAGGAGACCTACCCAAACATTTGCTCATTTAATGTCATTACTGTCTACCAGAACCAAATGAGACATTAATGAGCTCTCTTTTGTAAATTTTGTTTTCTATGGGTAATGCCTTGTATAATCAGAGCAATTGGAACTGTGTTCATCGCGACCAACAGTCCCATTAGATCACATTTATCATAGTTGTGATTTCTGGTAATGTAAAGGAACATCAACACACTAGCCAATCTTTGACAAGAGTATGTCTTGCTATTCTGCTCTGATCATGCCAGATTGAGGCTACATACTGTATACATAACCATACTCATCTTGATCTATTTTAATGTTAATCTCTACTTAAAGCTATATCTTTCAATTCATTTCCAAATACTATGTTTAGATAATCCCTAAATACGTTTGCCTGGCTTGAACTCAAGCTCTGCACACACAGCGATCTAGAGGATGACTGTAAAGTGTGATGGCGTCCCACACACTGACATAAACCACTGTTAGCATATGTAATATACTGTAAAACAATGTTGCGCATACGGAAACCTCTCGCTGTATGTGCAAGCATTTGCAGGCACATAAGGAGAAAGTCTGGGCTTCATCAGGTTTCGATGCAGGTATATAAATGGACCACAGGCCTTAACTGACTCAGATGGGGGAGTCCCGTTTGCAGCATGGCCTGAGAGCGGTGCTTCAGAGGGGGAGTGATAGCGTAACAGCCCCTTGCACCACCATCAACACCATCAGTAAGTTATCACTGAGCTACAAAACACCCACTCATTTTTGGAAAGACAAACTGGTTCCCAACACCTCCAACCCCCCTGTGAAAGATGGGGGCTTCCCCTACACGCAAAACACAGAGGAATCCTTTTCAAGTGTGCGTATATACAGAGATTTTGTGCAGCATGAAGACAAACAAACAAAGTCATTTTCCATGAAAGGCGGTGCTTTCATAGCTGTTGCTGTCTCTGTCTTCCCCTGTAAACAAACCATCTCAGGGCTCATCTCATAATGACTCAGCCACCCAAAAATGCCCTAGATAAAGCTCCCTGTTTGATGAACTGCATTAACGACTAAGAACAGATACCCTAAGCTTTCCCCAAAGCCTTTTGAGGGGAAAGTTCACGCATAAATGAAAATCATTTACTCCCTTTTGTTGTTCCAAACCCATAACTAACTTACTTCTATGGAACACAAAAGGAGATGTTAGGCAGAATGTTAGCCTCAGTCACCATTCACTTTCATTGCATCTTTTTTTTTCCACGCAATGACTGGTGAAGGGTGACTGAAACCGTCAGTTCTTAAAATTTTGCCAAACAAAGAAGTCATTAAGGTTTGGAATGACAAAGGTTTGTCTCTTTCCTTATTTTTTAAGGATTGATTCATTGACTACTCTTAACTTAGCTATTCTCAGAATTTTGTTGGTTTGCAAAGGGGTGGGATTAGTTCTTAATTTAAAAATCTACTGTTTAAAACTACTGTTCACACCACGAATGGCATTGTCACTTGGTGTCGCTAGTCCTAATGATGTTGCACTTACGTTATTGGTGGACTGCACATCTGGCCATGGTAGCTTTTGAAATGCTGATTACAAATGATACTGTGGGTAAAACTAAGATATCATTATATAGTAATTTGACAAGGAATCAGTTCTTTTGCCTCTAAAAATGAACATTCCACAAGGGAGAGGCTGGAGAGCGTTTTATATGACATGCAGCAGTACTTGTTGCATCATATCATGAAAGGAATATTCTTGGTTCAATACAAGTTAAGCTCAGTCTACAGCATTTGTGGCATAATGTTGATTACCACCTAAATTAACTTCAATTCGTCTCTGCTTTTCTTTTAAAAAAGCAAAAATTGAGGTTACAGTGTGGCACTTACAATGGAAGTGAATGTGGCAAATTTTTGCATGTGACACTGCAAAGCCGGTAGAGGAGGGCAGAGTGTAGACGAGTATTTTATTTAATTGTTTTTATTTCTTGTCAAAAATAAATAAATAAATAAATACTGTATATAATATAGTAAACATGTGAACAAATGGGTTATGTCTGCTTTACTGTATTTTTTTTATTTCTTTCATTTTTATAGCTGTAAAAAACAAATGAACAAATAATATCAGCAGTCTGGTTTGCCTATGCACTGTATGACTTCTCAGACATTGTGTGTGTGTGTGTGTGTGTGTGTGTGTGTGTGTGTGTGTGCATGTTTATACTACATTGGATAGGATAGTAAAACCTGAGATCACCTACCTTGTGGGGCCCAGCCAGTGGTCCCCACAAGGGAAATGGCTTATTAAGCATACTAAACTATGTTTTTTTTTGTTGTTGTTTTTGTTTTTTTGTTTTTTGAAAATGTACAAATGCAAAAAGGCTTCTGTGAGGGTTAGGTTTAGGGGTATGGTTACGGGATAGAAATTCATTAGATCGGTATAAAATGCATGGAAGTCTATGGAGAGTTCCCACAATGATATAAAAACAAGTTTGTGTGTGTGTGACAAGTGCTTATGTAAACAGACTTGGCTGCATGCATCGGATAACCACACTCGATCATGTTTTTATACTGTTTTTATATGTTTAAACTGTTATCGTGGTGCTTTTGTGATAGTTTGGATGTCTGTTTCAGAAAACAAACATATTATATGCCTGAAAAGATTGTTTGAGTTGCTGTTTGTGTGAAGGAAACCACATCTGCACTTAATAAGTAGACGTAGCTGCGTGAATGGGAAGATCGCGTTTAGATATGATGGTTGTGCATATTTAACTGTTATCGTGGTACTTTGGTGACAATTAGAAAATTAGGCTGTTTGTTACATAAAATAAACATATTACATGCTTGAAAAGACTCTTTGAGTAGCTGTTTGTTTGACGAATGATCACCGCTACTAATGTAAACTAATGGCAACACGCATCAGAGGAAGATCACGTTTGATGTATTGACCGTGCATATAAGAGCTGTAAACTTTTTATCGAGGTACTTTGGTGACGAATTGAATGTATGTATATAAAATAAACTTATTCTGTGGTTTAAAAGACTGTATGAGTAACTGTTTGAGCAAATATAAATCACAGATGCTTGACCAGTGCAGCCTGTGTCGGCGTTAAATCTGGCAGCTTGTAACTGTTAAAACATATGTATTATTTGAGCTGTAAAGTTGTTTAAATTGTCATTTTTAAAGTCGTTTTAGGGTTTGTTGACATTACATCATCATGGCAACGAAGTTGTAAAATTGGCTTTAACTTTACACAGAAAAGGTTAGTGTGATGAGGAGGAGGGCACGGCCGGCGCCTAATCAGCTGATCAGCGGAAGAGCGAGATAAAGGGGAGAGAGATGTGCGTCTGTGTTTGTTTATGTTTGTTTTTTGTTGAGATTCTTATTAAATTTTGTTTACTGTTCCGGTTCCTGCCTCCTCCTTGCCCGTCCTTTATCTGTTACAGTTAGTATGTGATTTTATCTTACTAAAATCATGTTTACACACATATTATGTCTTGTGGCTATTCTTTTGAAACAGTGAGAACAGTAAGTAACAGTGAAACAGTGAGCAACACTGTGCTATGCACCAATATATATATATATATATATATATATATATATATATATATATATATATATATATATATATATATATATATTTAAATTGCACATCATCACCCTTACCCTTCACCCTATTTCACGATTTTACAGTAGTAACGGTAACTGTGATATTTTGACAAAAATGTTATAGTTTCATATTAAATTATCTGTTTGGTAGAATCTGTTATACATGTTGTATCTATTATATTTTTATTACAACAGTGGCAGTTGTATTTAAAGTTTCTAAATGTGATTTGGCTACTATTTTTTTCATAAATTCTATAATGTATTGTTATTATTATTATCATTATTATTTCAAAGAGTAGCTACATTGACCTAATCATGGTAATGGGGAGCCATCTGGTCTTACTTGTGCTTATATGGTATTGCACTGTAAATATAAGGGCAAGTACATTAAGGGCTTTAAAGTCTGGACCTGCAAGACTTATAGGCATATTATGAACAAAGTTTTCCTTTTGTGTAATATACAGTATGTTCTGTTTGAATGATGCTTGAAATTAGGAAATAAACTGCAAAATAAATATAATAAGTTCATAGAAATGAATTGGCTAATCAACAAAAGGCAGGAGAGAAAATTTCTGGTATCTTTTGTTACTGACATCAACAACATAAATAATGGCACTTGATACATTCCCTTATACTTGAAAACCATGAATGAAACTATGCAAGATAAAAGATATCCAACCCAGGGTACATACAGTTTTTTTTTTTTCTCTGTGGTGGGATGCCACTTGATGTCCAATGTAAAATCTGGGTCCTGAAGCAAAACCGGTTGAGAAACACTGGTCTGCATGACTTGCATGCTATGTTCCAAGTTTTCAGAAGCATCACGATAGCTTTGAGGAACAGTCTTAAATGTAAGTTGTTGTTGTTGTGCCATGTTTGTACACTGATGAGACAAAACATTATGACCACTCACAGGTGAAGTGAATAACGTTGATCATCTCCTAACAAGGCCACATGTCAAGGTCTGGGTAGATTAGATAGTAAATGAACAATCAGTTCTCATAGTCAACATGTTAAATGCAGGAGAAATGGACAGGAGTAAAGACCTGAGCAACTTTGACAAGGGCCAGAATGTTATGGCCAGACAACCCGGTCAGAGCATCTCTGAAATGGCAAGGCTTGTGGGATGGCCCATCAGCAGTAGTGAGTCCCTAACAACAGTGGTCCAATGAGTCCCATTATCTTTTACATCACATGGATGGCCGTGTACGTGTGCGCCGTTTACAAGGGAAAGTTATGGCACCAGGATGCACTGTGTGAAGATGAAAAACCGGTGGAGGGAGTGTGATGCTCTAGGAAATGTTCTGCTGGGAAACCCTGGGTTCGGCCATTCAGGTTGACGTCAGTTTGACACGTGCCACCTATCTAAACATCGTTGTAGACCAGGTACACCCCTTCATGGCAATGGTATTCCCTGATTGCAGTGGCTTCTTTCAGCAGGATAATGCGTCCTGCTACACTGCACACATTGTTCGGGAATGGTTTGAGGAACATGATGAAGAGTTCAAGGTGTTGCCCTGGCCTCCAAATTTCTCAGATCTCAATCTGATTGAGCATCTGTGGGATGTGCTGGACCAACAAGTCCGATCCACAGCGGCTCCACCTAGTGACTTACAGGACTTGAAGGATCTGCTGCTAATGTCTTGGTGCCAGATACCACAGGACACCTTTAGGAGTTTCTTTAGAGTCCATGCCTTGACAGGTCGGCGCTGTTTTGGCGGCACGTGGAGGACCAACAGCATATTAGGCAGGTGGTCATAATGTTTTGGCTCATCAGTGCATGTCGCAAGCACAAACCAGATTTGACAGTGGAGGGGAAGATTTTCAGCATATAATGACTTAAATTTCGGTCTGTTCGTCACAAAAAGTTATCGAATGAATTCAAAAACTTAGAATATAATGCACAAGTTGTATTGGTTACTTTTTGGTAATCATTGGTCCTTTTTGCATCCACACCTTAATATTCTGCAAGATATACAGTATATATATATATATATATATATATATATATATATATATATATATATATATAAAGTTATTTGGATTTGGAACAACATGAGGATGAGTAAAAAATGACATAATTTTTATTCTCGTGTTAACTATCCCTTTACCTAAGCAGTGGAGTAGTCCAATCACATTTGGGACATCAAATTCCATGGTCATGTCAGTTTAACTGTTGCATTCTTTTATTCCATGAGCAGACTCTGGTTCCTGAAAGCACTGCATTGACACTATAATTCAGTATCAGAGAGCCCACACATGAATTTTTCAATCCTGTAATTTCTCAAACTGGCTCAAATTTCATGTTTTAATACAATCAGATTGTGATCTCTTCTGATGTCTTTAACCATCAGTGGCATGCAATTTACAGAAAACTTTTCGCATTTCAGATTCAGATGGAGTCCTGGTATCATTCAGTGGCATTGATCTTATTCATATTGAAGCGTTAAAATGAACCTTTTTGTATGCTTTGTCCTTATCTGATGTTTAGTAGGTGGATAGGGTATTCACTGACCTTTGCTTTCACAGCGAAAAAAAAAAAAAACTTTAACAGGACACAGAGAAATAATCAGCCCACACTTGGTGATATACAGGACATGACATCATTAAAGCATTTCTTGTATGATCACAGAGGGGGCAGTATGAGATGGAATCGAGGCCAAGCCTGAAGAGTGTCAAGCTTGCCTGTGAAAGTTCTACTGATACAAGATATTTATTAACAAAAGTATAAAAAAGGTTAATCTGGGCCACACCCTCTGAGTCGACCAATGGATGGGTTTTATATGAATCGAGAGCTTTAAAGCTAAAGTGTTTTTTTTTGTTTGTTTGTTTTTTCTTTCTCCTAGCTTAGCAACTATAAGACTCAAGATAAGATTCAGATTCAAATATTGCTCTGTTTGTTTGAGCATCCCGACCAGACGAAACAATGGCAAGCATTACTATTTCTATTGCTCATCATGCTTAGGGATAGTGATCTGAATAATGAATGAGGTATGAAGTCATTAATAAAACAGTTTAATGTCACATTACATAAGATTTTACATGTAGTCTCGTGCGTCCTCATTTTTAAATGCTTCTCTAAATGCCTCCCTCAGCGGCAGCGGGTGTATGAATGTTCGCAAACAGTACACAATTTATCAGCTGTTTCGATCTCCTTTCTACCCCTGAATGAAGAACAAAGAAGAACTTAGTCATGAGTATCAACCTTATTTTGCAACACGGAAGTATGCAAGCGGCTATGTTTCCAGCAAGTGTGACAAAGTTCCGCTGTCATTGACCGCAATGTAAATACTGTAACTAGAAGGATAATAAGACCAGAATTTACTGATAAGGGCTTATAATCTAGGTAGATGCTATTTGCATCAGGGGTAGATACTAATTGCACCCTGGGTGCAAATAGTGTCAGATACTATTTGCACCAATATTTAAATACTTACTGTACATACTGTATATCGGCATCACTGCTAGGGTTGCCACCCGTCCCGTAAAATACGGGATCGTCCCGTATTTAAAGATAAAATGATGCAATGATTGATTCAATATGGGACGCGATTTGTCCCGTATTTAAGCTGGTCAGATGGCGTCACGGTGAAATCGTTCCAGATCGGCAATTTAACATTGATATAAGTTGGAAAATTTGTCTACATTGGTTAAGAGACCATCTGAAAAGTCTACACATTGTGCTTAAACATGCTAATACTGTGGAGGGTGTGGTAAGGGACCGTCTAAAAAGTGGTGGTAAAACTGTGGAGTTTTTCCTCTATAAATGTTCATACAAACTATGTATGAACACAATCATTAAGACAAGTACAGGTGAAGGAAAAAAATAAACAAATACAATTAAAAATAATTATAAAAAAAAAAAAAAAAAAAAAAAAAAATATGTATAAACCATCCAAAATGTATACATAAATAAGATAAAGACAAATAATCGAAAAAATAAAAATAAATATATTTTTAACATATAAATGATGTATTTTTTATTTTTTTTTATTTTTTATAAGTCATGGGTCAGGAAAGTTCTCATTTTAGCATATAAGAAAGGATATACAATTTTTATTAATAACACATATTAACTCAACGCATTTATTGCTAAAACTGTGGAGGATGTGGTTAGGGGCCTTCTCTGCACTCTCTGGTATTCACTGTGATCAAATCACTCCGATGAATTCAACATTTATATTCATTTTTATCTATTTTTTAAAGAAGTATTAAAGGAAATAGTAAGAGTGGAAACAGGAAATAGGATGGGAAAAAGAGCAGGACAAAAGGTAGAATCGAACCGTGGTTGCTAGAACAACACTACACATTCACACCGTTTTTACACCCCTCACCACTGCAGTGACATCTATTGACTGGTCTGTCATATATTCCTGTGGTTTCACTAAACTATTGGGGTGCAAATAGTTGCACTGTGTGGCAGATTACACCGGGGTGCAAATAGTCACTCCGTATAAACTATCACACAACTACAGGATGTACAGCTGAATAACATTCTAATGTTGGATAAGCTTCTAACATGAGCATTTATAGTGAAAGAGTAGGCCAACCTGTAAACATTCACTTGTAGCTGTGTGTTGTTATTGAAGAGACAATAAAAAATCTGCCTCATATTTTACCGAGAGCGTTTTTAATGTCTTCATGTAAACCTCCATTTATATTTATCTGCAAAACTTCCAATGTTGCCTTTATTTATTCATTTCAAAAGGCGATCAGCACCTGACCTCTCTTTCATTCTGCCTGTGCAACAGCGTGTGATAAAACGATGGCAAAATGTGATAAACGGTCAAACTATTTTCGCTACAAACCAATGTGTTTATGAAAATAATGATTAAAGATAATAATACGATGACATATACTGTATTGCCAGCCTGCAATATAAAGCAATATAATGTAGTATTTTTGTGTTGCTAAAATAGGTGGAGTTGGCTTATTCCGGAAGAGGTCTACATTCAAGAAGGATAATGGCGATACCCAGTCATGCTGAAAAATAACGTGGATACCAAGGCCTTTACACTGTGGGAGAGTAAAGTTATAAAGAAACTCACCGCTAAAATGATTTGCTTGTCCGTTTTGAATAATTAGTGCAGCTATGTAAGATTGGCGGCTGGTCACATAGAGGTAACTGCCAAACCAAGCAACATCTTGTTGGTCAATAATGTTCATTTGAGCACTTGAAAAAGTCATTTTCAATTTATGTCTCACCAGTTTTTTTTTTTTTTTTAATGTTATTGCTTACATTTCAGTATTGACTTGAAAATTTGCAAATACCCTAAAACAGACCAAATCTCTGGATCAATACTTCACATAGACTATTTCTTAATCAAAACGGTAAAAGTTTATTTCAAATCATTTGTGAATAAAAAATATTCATGAGCTTCATATTTTGTGACATCAAAGCCAGCACATCTGTGACAACCCAAACCTGAACCTTTCCAGCTGATTTGATAGGACCTGGTATCCTAACAGAAAACAAACCATAGAAGGCCCTATCTCTGAGATGGTGAGATCATCAGTTTAATTAAATTCAGTGGACAGATCCAAGAAAAACAGATCAATTCAGATCAATCCAGATCGAAAGAGCTTTCGTAGACGTCAGTAATTAAAAAAAAATAAATAAATACGTTTGAGCATGACACTGTGAGTGCTAATTTTGAAATGGAAGTTACATACAAACTGTGTCAAAACACAGACTGTATTTTCTTGTGTGAGTTTTTCAGGAATGTGAGGTGGGCCTGAGAGATAGATAATGACAGGAAGAGGTGGTGGTGAGGGAAGAGAATTGGAATGAGATGAGTGATGACACACAATAACAACTTAAATAAATCACCCATAACAAACATCCACGTGTACATTGCAAAAGTTTGTTTTACAATTTGTAACAAGGTTTTAACATTTTGTATGGTATTGTTGTATTTTATTGAACCCAAATTCTGTGTATCACAGTATATACTAATATATATATATATATATATATATATATATATATATATATATATATATACATACATACATGGAGGAAGGAGTATGGACTAGGATTATAAAAAATGTCTGCATCTAGAGATGCAAGGGTTCACCTTAAGCAATTTAAGATTTTACATTGATTTTACTGGACCCCCTCTAGATTATATAGGCTTGGTCTTAAAGAGACACCCACATGCTGGCGTTGCCAATCATATTCTCTGTTGTCCTCTCACATCAACAAGGCATACCAGATGGGCTGGTTTGAGTATTTCTGTAACTGCTGATCTCCTGGGATTTTCATGAACTACAGTCTCTAGAATTTACTCCGAATGGTGCCAAAAACAAAAAACATCCATTGAGCAGCAGTTCTGCAGATGGAAATTCCTTGTTGATGAGAGAGAATGGCCAGACTGGTTCGAACTGACAAAGTCTACAGTAACTCAGATAACCACTCTGTACAAATGTGGTGAGAAGAATATAATCTCAGAATGCTTTTCTGAGATGCAGGTTGGCGCTGTTTTGGTCAGTTGTGCCCTGGCAGAAATTGTGAAATTTTGGCATTGATTTTGAAAATATGACTGATCATGCAAAAAAATATCCTTTTATTTAAGGATAATGATCATATGAAGCCATTTATTATCACATAGTTGTTTGGCTCCTTTTTAAATCATATTGATAACAGAAATCACCCAAATGGCCCTGATCAAAAGGTTATATACCTTTGAATGTTTGGCCTTGTTACAGACACACAAGGTGACACACACAGGTTTAAATGGCAATTAAAGGTTAATTTCCCACACCTGTGGCTTTTTAAATTGCAATTAGTGTCTGTGTATAAATAGTCAATGAGTTTGTTAGCTCTCACGTGGATGCACTGAGCAGGCTAGATACTGAGCCATGGGGAGCAGAAAAGAACTGTTAAAAGACCTGCGTAACAAGGTAATGGAACTATATAAAGATGGAAAAGGATATAAAAAGATATCCAAAGCCTTGAAAATGCCAGTCAGTACTGTTCAATCACTTATTAAGAAGTGGAAAATTCGGGGATCTCTTGATACCAAGCCAAGGTCAGGTAGACCAAGAAAGATTTCAGCCACAACTGCCAGAAGAATTGTTCAGGCTACAAAGAAAAACCCACAGGTAACCTCAGGAGAAATACAGGCTGCTCTGGAAAAAGACAGTGTGGTTGTTTCAAGGAGCACAATACGACGATACTTGAACAAAAATGAGCTGCAATGTCAAGTTGCCAGAAAGAAGCCTTTACTGCACCAATGCCACAAAAAAGCCCGGTTACAATATGCCCGACAACACCTTGACATGCCTCAAAGCTTCTGGCACACTGTAATTTGGAGTGACGAGACCAAAGTAGAACTTTATGGTCACAACCATAAGCGCTATGTTTGGAGAGGGGTCAACAAGGCCTATAGTGAAAAGAATACCATCCCCACTGTGAAGCATGGTGGTGGCTCACTGATGTTTTGGGGGGGTGTGAGCTCTAAAGGCACGGGGAATCTTGTGAAAATTGATGGCAAGATGAATGCAGCATGTTATCAGAAAATACTGGCAGACAATTAGCATTCTTCTGCACGAAAGCTGCGCATGGGACCCTCTTGGACTTTCCAGCACGACAATGACCCTAAGCACAAGGCCAAGTTGACCCTCCAGTGGTTACAGCAGAAAAAGGTGAAGGTTTTGGAGTGGCCATCACAGTCTCCTGACCTTAATATCATCGAGCCACTCTGGGGAGATCTCAAACGTGCGGTTCATGCAAGACGACCAAAGACTTTGCATGACCTGGAGGCATTTTGCCAAGGCAGCTATACCACCTGCAATAATTTGGGGCCTCATAGACAACTATTACAAAAGACTGCATGCTGTCATTGATGCTAAAGGGGGCAATACACAGTATTAAGAACTAAGGGTATGCAGACTTTTGAACAGGGGTCATTTCATTTTTTTCCATTGTTGCCATGTTTTGTTGTATGATTGTGCCATTCTGTTATAACCTACAGTTGAATATGAATCCCATAAGAAATAAAAGAAATGTGTTTTGCCTGCTCACTCATGTTTTCTTTAAAAATGGTACATCTATTACCAATTCTTCAAGGGTATGCAAACGTTTGAGCACAACTGTATATATATATATATATATATATATACACACACACATATATACAGTATATATATAAGGTCCCCGATTAATCCTTATTGCATATCAAAGCCTGTTTATCACAATGCAGGCTTTGCTAGTAAATGTTTATTAAAGGATGAGACAGTGCCAACAGAAAACCTACACCCGTCATTAAGCATTGTTACTCATTTCACATGCAAAGTGGTCATTCAGTCAGAATTGATTTAGTTGACTTAAACAGTTGACTCAAGCTTCAGGCAAAGATGAAGTGTGACAGAAGTTTTGGTGTCATAAACATCTGTGGCCAAGGCCTAAACAGGAAGTTAGTGAGGTCACAGGATATCAGCTGACCCTTGTGGTAGAGGGCTTCTCAGACATGGGGGCAGGGTGAACAGGAAATCATATACATCACCTATGCATCAGTTTAGAATCAGTTGCATTAAACCTGCATTGGAATGGAAAGTGTGCCATCACTTATGACCACTATCAGTAAGGAAGAACAGAGGATACAGAAGAATATTGTATTTTTTTTTTTTTTTTGAGTGCATTTTTTTCTATTAACGCCTCGCATGGAATGGAAATTGGACATCCTGTGACGCATGCCACACCGCTAAATTTCCCAAATTCATCAGAACGGAAAATTAAATGTCAGATACGTACCATTGATTATTTGTATTTATAATCAAAAGTGATCTGATTTGAAGTATTTCAGATTACAAGCCATATTACTGTATTTAATTTCCTGATATACACTACCAGAGTGATGTTAAAAGATTTTAAAGGTTTTAAAGTGGTTGTGGATTCTCTTAAGTCTTTTTACTTGTTAAATGTTACATGAGAATGTCTAATACGGATCATTACTAACTAAAAAGCAGACAAAATATACTTGCAAATATGACATGAATATGGAAGATTCTAGTCTTTGTTTAGTTTGTAAAACTGTTAAATAATTCAGCTTTAAGATGCATGTATAATATGATGAGGCCAACATAACCTTTTCTTTTTAATGGTTATTGTTTGAGCTTCAGCCATGACTGCCAGTGGAGCTTTATCAATGTCTACATTTATTTGCATGCTGCAACTGTGTTTGGTTGAACTATGTGTGTTGCATAACTTTTGCCTGAATTTAAAATATGCATAACTTGTTTTCCAGTAGAAAAGGATGATGTTGTATACATTTTACTACATTTCAAAATATGACAGATAATTTATTTCTGTGTCTTTGTTTTGAGAATACATCTCAACAACAAACTTAGATGCATTACTTTCTCCATATTCATTTACGTAAACACTCAACTTCCATTTCATTTTGTCTTTTCCAATATTATATTTTCATGCTTTTATGTCAATAATATAATTGTTTGTAAACTTTGGAGTATCGATATACTTTACATTAGTTATGCCATTGAAATGCTTTATTCTGAAGGCTAATGAAACAGAATGTCAAATGAGCTCTTTACAAATGGAAATAACACAAGAGACAATCGAGCAAGTGTGGACTGGGACAAAGGAAAAAAAGGCTGTGACCTATTGTATGTTTGCCCATCACAAGCCACAGTGTTTAATCTCCCACTATGTGTATCACATATGCATATAATATGCACAATACACACAAACGTGTGTGCGTGTGTGTGTGTGTCATCCTCCTCATTACTTCTGACTGAACACCGATTTAGGGATGTGCCCGAAGCTGAATACTGTATTCGGAAAGGCACGTATAATGACTTCAAAACGAATAACGAATTCATCTGAACAATAGAAAAAATATTTGTTTGACCGAATATCCAAGAAGCACAAGGGTAACAATTAGAAGCGTCATTTTAAATAATCGTATCCAATATGACAAAGAAATGATGAGTCTGTGAAGCCAAAATTACTTAAGTGTAAATCTTATGAATGAAAATTCACACGGTGTAATTTTAAATCTGAAGGCCGCGGTTTCGACTCCATTTGCGGCATCCATTTATTGTGCACATCTGGAGCTTGTCGAGAGTAACATTAATTTAGAAACTATATCATATACATTTTCCACTTCTTGAAATGTCTGTGTTAATGTATCACATGATTCACATTTAATGATTCCCATGTATTCATTTATAAACCAGACATGTTGAATTCCTGACCTGAAGTGATGATTTCACAGCAGAGCTCATCTGTCCGTCTCTTAAAGTTGACCATATTTATATCAAGCGATTAAGGTAATTATCTGGTTAGGCCTTTATTTAAAAAAAAAAGTTTAATGCTCCATAAAGGTTTAAATGCTCTATAGAGTGTGCATCTATTCACAATATTCCTGCACACGGGGGAAACATGCTCATTCTATTTTTCCCCCTTTTAAACTGTACTTAATTTGAGAGTGTTAAGTGTTCTTGAGCTCTGGAAAGATGCCATGTACATTTAACATTATTATTATTATTATTATTACTACTATTATTATTATTATTATTATTTTCCTGCAAATCTCTTCTGGAAATTGCACTTTATTTTACAGTATGTGTACTTTCAGTGTACTTACAGTGTACTTATCCAAGAAAGTACTGAGTAATATTAGGTAACTACATGTATTTATGGGTTAAGTCATATCTTACTGCACCGTTTATCTGCTAGGAATGTGCTGATACATCATATGCTTGTGTGCAAGAGGAAGTATTCTAGTAAGAGAAGTTTGTATGTTTTCTTCATTTGATTGGTTCAGTACTTTTCATTTTCCATGGAATGAAACTGGATTTAAACATAGAGTTACAAGAAGTGGAACTCTGCAGTGAATTCACTATTCAACACTTTTGCGCGCTGTATTTCACCGGAAAAAACAAACCATGTCTCATTCACTAACCACCCAAAATCGAATTTAACCATGCACAATCAGCACTGAAATATCACTTTGCCATATTTGAATTATGTTACTCTCATTCTTTTCAGTAAATTGATAAGTGAATTGGCCATTATGACTAAAATACTCAGCGTGTGCAAATAAACAGTGGGTGCAATTAATTCCCCACAATGTTCTTCTTAGTTAAATGTACAAAGCCACATAGCTTTGCTGTGTCCCAATTATTCTACCCCATTTTGTAGGTTAAGTAGTGCGAGTAGTGTTAGCTACACTGAAAATGCAACAAAAACAAAACAAAAAAAGTGTACAAGTACCCCGGATGATGTACTTCTTTATCCGAAAAAGTGTGTAATGTTGGACACTTCATGTACTCAATGTTCATGGCTTGCCCTACATAGCAGAAAGGGCGGAGTTACCTGGATATGATTCTAGCCTGACAAATGAATTGTAATTAGCGGTGAATGTGGCAACTGAGTTTGGGTAATATGCTAAAGCTAGTGACAATGCATCACATGTGTTTGAAACGTCACTTCCATCGTGATAACAGCAAGTGCTTCCGTGTAGTAAAAATATATATATTAGTGTTCCTTTTGGGACAGTATTACACTTTCAAAATTCATACACAACATGGATGAGTGCATAGTGTATTTTGTAAGTGCATTGTGTATAGTGCTACATTTGGGACACAGTTCTTCAGATTTATTTAAGCTAACATGTTGTCTATCCTTTACTTTTGTACATTTAGGGTATAAGTAAGGTAATGCGCCTTCCCAGTAGGGATGGGTGATACCACTTATTTTCTTTTCGATCCGAAATCAATAATTTCAAGTCCAATATTGTCGATACCGATACCAACACTGTTACCTCTATTAAATAGATTTTTTGCAATTTCTTGGGATAAAATGGGTAATTTAAAATATTATGTTTAGTCATAATTCAAGTCATTATTTTATTTATTTATTTTATTTTTTTATTTTTTACATGTATAAGCCTAAAAAGAAAATTATTAGACTTCTGTTTTGTTTTGTAACTAGTTTAACCATGGTATTTAGTTACACCATAGTCACCACAAAATTAACCATAGTTAGGCTACTACTACAATATTACCATGGTTTTACTACAAAAAAACATACAGCCATGATTACTGCAATATAACTTTAGTAAAACCATGGTTAATTTTTTTTTCTTCTTTTTTTAAATTAACAACAATTACAGAACATTAACAATGTTCTAACAACTTATTTAAATAATTTAAATAAACTTTTAACAAACGTCACAAAAACTCATAATAAATGAAGCTGTTTCTCTGATTTTCTATCATTACCTCTGCAAAGCACCTCTGTTCCCTCTTTTTTGAACGAGCGTTGTGACGGCGCAAGTGCTTTTCTGCTTGTATCTTTCAGCATGTACGTTAATATGAGTGGAAGAAGAAACAGTTCCCATCCGTCACATGTATTTGCTAATATAGCCAAATCCTTTTTATTTCACTTTGATGCTTATGATTATTGTTCATGTTCATGGTAACCAAATAATAATATCCCTTGTTAAGAAAAATGTTTTGAATCGATATTTTGTGTGAGGATCGATATTTTTGATACAACATCAGTATCGGAATTATCGATACTTTAGGATCGATCTGCCCATCCCTACTTACCAGCACTGCAATCAAAGATAAGCAATACACTGGGCTATGTATGAGCAATACACTAGGCTACAGGGACAGTGAGAAAGAGGGTGAAAAACAGACAGATTAAAATATCAAATTACTTTCTGTTTAGTCTTTCGATTTTCAGTTTAAAGCTTTGATCTGGAATGTCATCACAACATGGGAGCAAGTTTTATAATGCTAACTCATAAAACTTGCCATGATACAGTTAAATTACAAAAGTCAAGGACAGATTATACAACCAGAGCAATCGAGACTTGTGAGCAAATTGAGAGCTTCCTTTGATTTGAAATGATTCTATGCACCTTTTTAAAACAAATTACAAATTACTCCCTCTTTGAGGATATAAACTAAAATTAGGGGGTAAAATTGGTGTAAGATTAGCCAGTTTTTACATATGTTGTCTCCAGGGCTGTATTAACGCATGGGTTTACCAGGGCTTAAGCCCCAGGGCCCGCGGCTGCAGGGGACCCCTGAACTCCCAGGGGTGGGGGGGTGGGGGGGGGGGGGGGGGGGGGTCTAGTCGCAGTATTCTCCCGTCAACATTCTCAGGAGTGCGCGTATGTAAACGCGTTCTGTGGGAGATGCTGATGTAAACACAAAGAGGGTGCGCAATGGCTAAACCCGTCCGTGTAGTGCATGATCATCGAGTGATAACGTTTTGCTTATGCGCTGTGTGGTTTGATTGGGTACTGTTCCGTCACACTTTGGAGTAGGTGTTTCCCATGGGCAGTATATGTTAGTGGTTAAAAAAAAAAAAGTGGGTTAATTTTGTTGTTGCAGGTGTAGGAAAAACATTACTCAACCAACCGGCTTACTATTTGACCGGCCCACTGGGAAAAGTCCCGGTGATCCCAGTGGCCAATTCATCCCTGATTCCAAGTTGTCTACTATCACTTGATATTATAAAAATTAGTCCGGTAAATTGGGTAATTTGCTCCTGGTCAGAGGGTAAGATGAGCCATCTGGGATTAAGTTGATCGACTGAATTTTTCCAGTGACACACTTAATAAAATCTATTTATTGATTATTTATAATCATCTCTGGTTATACATGTAACCTCAGTTCCCTGAGATGAAGGGAACGAGACATTGCATCAAACGCTATGGGGATTCCTTCTCCGATGACCTAGTTAAAGCCTTTGTACAATAATGCCAATCCTGTAATTGGCAATGGTGTTTGAGCCCGCACCTTTAGGCACGCATTTGGCCCATATAAGCATGTGCAAAATCACCATTTCAGAATTTTGTGACTGAGGGACAAAAGCACATCGCTCGTACCTCAAAACTCTGAAGTAGTAGTGCGGCCAGTTTATGCAATGTCTCATTCTCTTCATCTCAGAGAACCGAGGTTACATGCATAACCGGAGACATTCCCTTTTGATTAAGATTCAGATGGGAAGTTAATCTCAGCCTGGGAATCTATATGAACCATACAAATACACGCAGTATAAATGTAACCCCTTCACAACCAGAGGTTGGGAAAGTAGGTTTTATTTCTATTGGAAGTGCTTGTGAGTTCTGGGGGGGGGGGGGGGGGGTAATTTCAACAACAGCCTACATACAGGTGGCTGTATCAAAATATATCAGGAAGCCTGCCTGTAAAGGAGCTTGGGCTCACCCGCTGAGTGTTGGAACAATAAGCATTCTAGACAAAGAGGACCTGTGAAAAAATGGAGGCCACGTCTAGGTTGTAAAACCTCCTGAACGTGTTTTATGAAGACCAACCTGCTGCAAAACATATGTCCTGCAAGGACACACCGTTTGTCCATGCCCATGAAGAGGCCATGCCTCTAACTGAATGTGCTTTCACACCAATAGGGCATCTCACGCCCTGTGATTCATAAGCGAGTGCGATCTCATCAACAATCCAGTGAGAGAGCCTATGCTTGGAGACAGACATGCCTTTTCTGCATCCTCCATTACAAACAAAGAGCTAATCCAACAGCCTATACTGGCGGGTGCACTCTACAGACGTGTGTAATGCCCATGCTGGGCATAACAAATGCATAAACTGGTCCTCATTTGAATTTAACGGTGTTGGAAAAAAGGCTTGTAGGTGGACCACCTGAGCCTTGAAGGGCATGGATAGAACCTCAGGCACCAGGTCTGAATCCCAAGTTGGGACTGTATTAGGGTGAGGAGGGTTTCAGCACCTTGCTCCCCTAAGGAACTTTATGACTAGATCAAGATCTATTGACATAAGAGATAGAGCGCTGCTCTAATGTGTAGGGTATGAGAAACATGAAGAGGAAAGAGCTCTTTTATTGAGAATGTATGAGAGTCCTGTGCAGGTGTAATGAGCGCTTTTCTCTTTTTCGTGAAAACATTCTTTATTTGGACACAACACAATTTGTAACACATTCCGTTCCCGACGAACTGCAGTGGTGAGGAGGAGTGGAACACTGTGTGCCTCGAACCAAGCCTTCATCGGGTCTGGGCCGAGAAGAACGATGGGCACTGAGTTCCTCTTCACAAGGCTGGGCTCATCAGGAGCTCTTCTGTTGATCGGGGGGTGGGGGGGGTTCGTTTGGGCCACGGTTTACATGGCTTCAGCAATGACTCAGTGGCAGCCTTTGGTGGCGCTGGAGCAGCGATAGTGGGGTTCTTCACCAGGTGCTGACTTGAAGTAGAGCGGGCCAGGTGAGAGGAAGAGCTGCTTCTCTTCGGAAGGAAGTACTTGTGATTGCTTTTATGCCACGATGAAGCGCTCTGAAAAGCCTTCCACATTGTTGCCAAACAGACCATCTGGTGACACTGGGGTGTTGAGGAGGGTGGCTTCCTCTGCGTCACACATCTCTGTGAGAGTCAGCCAGACATGTCGGTCCAGAACCACCAGGTTGCTCATCGCCATTCCGATGGCCTGAGCGGTGACTTTGTAGCGGTGCAGAGCTCTTTGAACAGCTCTGGATCAGGGCCTTACTCTTCCATTTGTTTGAGAAGCTTGGCCTGGAAAACCTTGAGAAACACCATACTGTGGAGTGCTGAACCAGCGTGGCCCGCCACCCTATAGTTAGTCGACATGACTTGGAGGGATGGGTGGGTCTTCCATCCCATGGTGGAAGCCGGACAGAAGTGGAATGCAAACTGTTCTACCAGGGGAAGTTTTAGATAGCCCTTTTCCTCGCTGTGGTCCACCGTGGTGAGAACGGCAGCCCCTCTAATCTTAGTGCACGATGAGTAGGGCCACGTCAGGTCTTCGTGAGCTCCAAGTGGACCTCTGGGAAAAATGGTGCAGTTCTCCGGACTGTGGTCTGCTGATGACAGCTGGCCTGCAGAAACCACTCATCCAGGCTCCCGTGTGAGGAAGCGAAGCAACTCTTTGTCAGTGGCGTGTGCACGCTCCTCACCCTCCCAGGGGGAAGGGGCGGCAACATCCTCCATGGACCACTCACCCATATCTGATGTTGTGACGGACACGGCATCATCCCCATCATCAGAACCGCCAACCGTGATAAAGCCATGTACTCCAATAGAGGGCCGGAGCTCATCACGTGCATACTGCACTGGCGAGGACGCTACATCGGAAGATTGAGGGACTTGCAGGGCTCTCAACCTCATGGCCCCGCCGTGCCTCCTCATGTGGTCCCTTGGGATCTAACACAGAGGAGGTGGTTGGGAGGACAAAGGGAGGTGGATTCGTCCCTCATAATAATTATTATTAATATATTATTTTCCTTCTAAAATGTTTACTCCACTGATGGTAAGGTTTAGGTTTTGGGTTAGGCTGTATGGTTAATAAGATATACATTCCTGTTTACTGTATTACATTATTTACAACTAAAAACAACTCACTTTACAACTTTCTTTTGGCGCCTCTCTGTGGACATGTCACCCGGAAACAACACTTCCATCTTCAGCAACTGCGGGCAGTGGTGCGTATTTCGGTAAGCACAGCACTATTTCAACCAAAGAACTTTTAACCTAATGTTGCCAAATTCACAGTGAGATCAGTCTAGGACACTCAACTCTTGATCTTATAACTATTTTCATTGATAGAGTAAAAAAAAACTTACTGACCAAATTTTGTCTTAAACGCAAATCACTCAATATTAAAATCTTGTAAACATATGCTTTAGTGGTCCTGCCATCTTCAGTATCAACTCAGCATTGTGCATTTGTGAAATTGTAAAATTTTTAGAAGATAAGACCTAAGTCTATTTTTTTATTATTTTAAATAATTATTTTTTTAATGAAAATGTATTTTAAATTTAAAGTACACTTTTATTTAATGGCCTATATTTGTAAATACTTTAACAGTGTAATATTGGGGCACCCATTTGGCCAGCAGCGGTCCTGCTCAAATCACAAAGACCTACATTAACAAATGATTGCTTGGGCTTTTAACATGTTTTCTTATAGAAAGAACTGTTAATATCACCTTGTGCTTGTATCATTGGGTAATTTGGAGTCATTACACTTTCACACGTTACAGGAAACATTAGATGAATACAACGCAGTGGCAGGAAGAAAAACTTCTTAAAAAAATTACATTTGGCGAAGTAAATGCATGTAAATAGTACAGTGGCACATATAAATAGTATTAGTAGCACATGAGACTTCAGTTAGAGTCAATCAGCCGCGCTTCTCAGACTGATCGCCCACTCCTGAAGTCAATCTCTCTCTCTCTCTCTCTCTTACTTTTACTAATAACAAGTGGTGTTTGTTAACAAATGTAAAATGTAATTCAAACATAATTCATAGCATTCATCAAGTTTTCAAACAGATTTAAAATGATCTATTTATTTACATATTGTGTGAATGAAAGTACACAGTAACTACTGCGCTAACACTAATGAACAAACTTAAAAGTTGCTTTTCATTTCTGGAGAAACATGGCAATCATTATTAATCATGAAAAGGGTTGCACTTTATTTTACAGTATGTGTACTTTCAGTATACTTACAGTGTACTTACCCAACAAAATACTGAGTAATATTAGGTAACTACATGTACTTAATATGGGTTAAGGTTAGAATTAGGTTTAGGTTTAGTACCTAGTAATTACTGTAGCTGTTGCAATTATATACAACGTAAATGTAGAACAGTACTGTAAAATAAAATGCTAACCCAAACATTTCATAAGTAGGGCTTATCAGAATTTCTAAGTTCTTTGCACTTATATGGATACTAGGTGTTTCTGTTAACTCACACACAGCTTGTAAATCTCTATATATAACATATACTGTAGATAGAGTGTATCGACTCATTTTGGGGTGAAAAATCCCTTTAAGAAAGTAGGAGCAATGTATAATTGATAGTGTTTGCTGAATCAGCATAGGTACAGGATTGAAGCAAATATGTCAGTAAATTATTTATTTATGTGTGTAATGATTATATAATATACATCAGCACATTCTTCACAGATGTTTGGCGGGTTGAACAGTAACAAAAAGCTGTGGTCACCATAGGTGCCAATACAAAAAATTAGGCTCATGTGTTTTACTAATATATAACATATAGATAGTGTATCGACTTGGGCCGGATACCGGCAATAGCTTGAATGTTTTCTCATTAAAGCCCTTTCAATGAAACAGCTTAAAAGCTTTGTGTCACTTCAAACTACTACACCAATTCAAACAGCAGTCAAAAGTTCTGTCCATAAATATTTAAGATCGATGTTTTCTCATTAATTTCCATATTATTACAGTTCAGCTTTAGGCTCAATCCAGCATCTTTCTCAAGCTCGGCTTTGGCCACAAACTGCACCTTGTCTTCACAGAAGCTTTCTGTGGTGATGACTTTCTCTTTAGCAACCAGGAGCAATATTTCCTGGCAGATGCCTTTCGCCTTCCTTTCCTTCTTAAAGATTGTTCCATGGATCAAATATGTCCCATTTCTGGGCGCAGTGAAATTTGCCTTTATTCCTGTGAAGGGAAACAAAGAGGCTAAGGGTTACCATTCTGGCTATGGTTACACTTAGTGTCCTCTCTATTGTGGAACCAATATAATAATAATCAACCTTCTTAAAGGGATATTTCCCTCAAAAAGGAAAATTCTGTCATTTTTTCACCCTCATGTTGTCCCAAATCCATATGAAATTCTTTCTTCCAAGAAACACAAAAAGAGACGTTAGGTAGAATGCCTCAGCCACCATTCACTTTCATTGCATCCTATTTTCCATACAATGACTGAATGGTGAACAGTGAATGGTGACTGAGGCTGTCAGTCCCTAACCTGAGACAGAATGAAACAGGAGTGACTAAATGATGACAGAGTTTTCATCAACAGTTCCTTAAACCAACATCAGTGATTAGTGTCTTCTAAGTGTCAGTGAATATAAATATAATAAGATGTGGTATGAAAATCATGTGCTGTTGTTTTAAAACTCACCTATGAAGCTGGCAGTTGTGCTGAATCTGTGTGGGCAATCTTGTGGAAGTTCAGGTAATAAATTCAACTCCTGTGCACAAGTCTATTATAAAACAGTTGTTAGTAAAGTAACAGTAGGTTTTGCTTGTAATCTGCACTCAGTATTTCCTTGCCATTTACACCTTTGACTTGCAACTCTTGTTACTGTTATCCATTATCCACACTGATTTTTGGTTTCTTACCTGGCGAGACACATTGATCCATATAATGCATCCAGAAAGCCCCACTACCAGGAGCATCAGCACAGCAACAAGGACCTTGAGCCGAGTGTTGGCAGGTACCTGAATCTTGAGCTTGTGGCTGTCCTCCGAAATCTTCCGAGCTCCTACTGAGTCCTCCATATCACAGATGAAAGCTGTTGCTGTCATCCTGATTGACTGAGTGAGCAAGATGCTGAATGAACATCTTCCAGTTGTCCTGGCCTCTTTTATGCCCATGGTCTGCCCACTCACGCAGGAGAGATTTCCCTTACTGAAACCAGTCAAATCACATCCAGCTATGGCATGCCTCCAATTCACCGGGACAACAGAGAGAGAGCTGGGATTACCCAAACACCCACACACGCTGGCAGGCATGTGCATGCTCATAGAAGTGTTGCACAGGAACTCCGTGCTCAAATCTCTCCCGTGCAGAAGAGAAACACTTTGACAGTCTTTTATGATACTATAAAAGAAGAAAACCAGCCATATGTACATCATCAGACCGGCACAGACTGAAGTGCCCTGTTGCAAGAAGTGAGGATTTCCTTCTGGATCAGCTAATGAACTGTATGCAACAATGCAACCTTGACACAGTGGCCCCAAAATGTTTTAAGCAGCATTTAAAAATGCATGGATGTCTTTGAATTATATATATAAATATATATTGGATTAATATGATCTGATAGGCTACACTGTGCAAAATGAAGACTTTATTAGTAGATCATTTTCATAGTTAATGCAATGAACTACACCTGTGTGAATCTGAGTGAAAATTACTTCAGACATCCACTAAAAGTCACATTGACACTAGTTGCTTAAAAGTCATTGCAAAAATGGTTTAAAAAAGTGAGGCCATTAATTAGAAACCATGTGATGACACTTGGTTTGATATTTTGTATCTAACTGCAATGATACCTTAAGTGTGGCCAACACGGTTTTGTGACAACTAATTCATAAGAGATGGTGAAATTGAAGATATTTAACAACTTGGTTCGTACAAAAAGATACGATTTTTACACCAACTAATCAACAAATAGAATTTCAGATCGATGTAATGCAGACATCACATTTTAGCTAGCCTCCTTTCCAGCACTTTTGGGTACTGTAATGAAATTGTAATAACATTGTTCGTCATTTAGTTTATTTTTCTCGATGGAAGTAAAAGTTGTACGTTTTCTGGATGTAGGATTTCGTATTATTTTACCATGCACTATTATTACAACTTCTCGTGAGACCACAATTTTCCACATATTTTACTCGCAACAATATATGTTTATATCAATAATGTAATCATATAATAAACAGCCTGATATATACAGCCTACAACTGCAATTTTGTTATCAGTTTATCAGTTCTCATAAATTGTTCTCTATTATTGCTTTACCACATACCATGAGGTTTCTACAAGAGAAAAGGGAAGTTTAGACTGAGTGCTAAAATTCTTCCGATGCATCTTGATCTACCTGTACCCTCAAAAAGCCCACCAAACAATTCAATGATGAGTGTTCAGACACTCAGTCTTAACCAATGTATCATGAGAACCATTGTAACTATATTATCCAGTGAATGGATACCTATAGTTATTTAAAGGTATATCCCGGGTTCAATACAAGTTAAGCACAATCGACAGCATTTGTGGCATAATGTTGATTACCACAAAAAATTCTTTAAAAAAGCAAAAATTGAGGTTACAGTGAGGCACTTACAATGGAAGTTAATGTGTCACAGTCCGGTTACCTGTTCTAGGTTGGGTTCTGCCCTAGGGGGCCGCAACAGTTTCGGCCTGCCTCTGTGTTTTGTGTGTCCCCTTTGTGTGAGTGCACGGGTCCGGTTGTTTAGGACCGCCATACGCGTGTTACCGCTGCGCACTCTCCGGTGATGTCATTGGTCCTCAACCGGTTAGGTTGGGTTTTGTCTTACGAGGGCCATGACATCATCGTCCCCTGTCTGTCTTGTGTTTCGTGTCCATGTTTTGTTTGGGCGCACGGGTCCGGTGGTGGGTTACCGCAGTGCGCGTGTTTACCGCCGTGCGTTCTCTGATGATGTCATGGTCTTGTCTACCTGTTTGGTTGGATTTTGTCTGACAAAGGCCATGGCATCATCGGTTTCCTGACTGTGTATGTCAGAACATGTTTATGTTTTGCCCTTATAGTTTTCAGCTGCCGCTGGCATGCTGTATCAGCGCTTCCATGGGAACACTGATTTGTTACAACCTTCAGCTGCGAGTGGCAGCTGTCCCTATTTATTTCCCCTCGTGTGCCATGTCCGATGTTGGATCATTTTTTCTGTTAGTGCTTGCTGTCGTGGGTGTGTTAACAGTGTTTCTGTTATTTGTCAATGTGGATGCATTGCGTGTGCCTCACCTTGCAGATCGCCGTCACCCTTGCCAGTGTTGCACCTGTTGGAGGAGGATTCCTCGGATCTGTGCCTGCATGTAAGGAGAATCACTCACCTGGGCTTGAAATGCACACACCCATTTCATGAACACTCATCCCTTGCCCACTTAGCAGTTTCCCTTATTTAGCTCATTCGAGCTGGTGCAGCAGTACTATATGTGCTGAACATAAAGACTCTTAGACTGTTTTCCCTCTGTTTTTGGGTCCTTTGTCCTCAGCTTCTGGCATAATGCTGCCAATTTTTGAAGGGTTTAAAGACAGAAACGTGAAGCTTTAAGCACTTACATTAGCTCAGCGAGTATTGACGCTGACTACCACCCCTGGAGTCACGAGTTCGTATCTAGGGTGTGCTGAGTGACTTCAGCCAGGTCTCCTAAGCAACCAAATTGGCCCGGTTGCTATGGAGGGTAGAGTCACATGGGGTAATCTCCTTGTGGTCGCGATTAGTGGTTCTCGCTTTTAATGGGGCGCATGGTAAGTTGTGCGTGGATCGTGGTGAGTAGCAGGAGCCTCCCGTGCTGTGAGTCTCCGCGGTGTCATGAACAGCGAGCCACGTGATAAGATGCACGGATTGACGGTCTAAGAAGCGACTGAGGTAACCGCGCCACCACGAGGACCTACTAAGTAGTTGGAAATTGGAAGAAAAGGGGATGAAATTTAAAAAATACAAATTAAAAAATCACTTACAATCACTCATGTATTAGAGTTTTTACGTTGTTAAATCACCATTTTTAAGGTTGTTTTAGGGTTTTAAGGTTTACCGCATTGTGTTGTCATGGCTACGAAGTTGGAAAATTGGATATAACTTTACACAGAAAAGGTTAGAAAGTGATTTTATCACACTAAAATCATTTTAACACGGATATCGTTTACATCTTGAGGCTTTACTTTTGAAACAGTGTGTATTTTAACATTTACAGGTTGGCCCCATTCACATTCCATTGTAAATGCCTCACTGTAACACAGATTTATGCTTTTTCATAAAAAAGAAGGGACAAGTCGGAAAAAAAAAACTGGGGTGCGGAATCATTATGCCGTAAATGCTGTCGATTGAGCTTAAAAAATATGAAATTCCTTTAATGTTGTCACTTAAAGTGTTTCACAGACAACGCAGAACATCTCCTATATGGATGTTTTTACACAGTGGGGGTTTTGGGCAGTGTAATTCCATTTACTGGAAGCGTACCAGAATAATCAATCCCACGATAAGCAGAGGAATTCGTGGTAAATTGGTGGTGACATCACACACAAAAAAAATATGAATCCGGACAAATTAGAGTATCTTTAATTGTACATAAGTACGTTACTTGTCATTTATGGTCATGCCAATGGCAAATATTTTCATTTAATTGTTATGAAATTTTGTAATCAAAATTCCTGTAGTAATACTGAAATTATCATGTGATGCTGCCTGAAAGGAAACATGCAATACATTCATGTGATCGCTTTTACAAAAAGTGATTTAATTTCCTTTTTATTTTTGTGACCTCAGAGTGTGTGCCTTCCCATAAAACCAACAATCCCATGAGATACTACTAAGAAAGGGAAATTGTCTACTGTAAACGTAAAGAAAAAGAAAGAAGTACTCCAGTGATGGTTAACTTTTGCTGGTCAATTCTGCATGTCAGCATTTGAACTTGATACAAATCTGTGCTTTCACACACAAGAAGCACAAAAGGAGATGCGTCTACAGTTTTTCTTTTTTTTTAAATGCTGTGCATTGTAGACAGTATGCAGTACATTAACACATTACAACTACTTTCAGCTAAATAAAGTCTTGCATGACTTTGCAAATGTAACTTGTTTATCATTAACATTTACAGTTTAAACACCAATTTAAGACTTGTGTACTATCTTGCACGTTGAATTTTGATTGCGTCTTCAGCAGGTTTGCTGGCAGGTAAGAGGTGTGGGGGAGGAGGGCAGAGAGAAACTGTGAGTTACAAAGAGAAAGAGAGAACCTGAAAAAAATAAAAAATAAAAATCTGATCGAGGATGCTTTGGTGAAACCAGATAGATGTTTCATCATCACTACGTTCTCAGTGTTTCCTCAATAACAAAAGGCCAAACATTACAGGCTATTGGACACGCCCAGAGAAACACCCACCCACGCATTCACATGTGCTTCCCACTCTACACACATACAGAAGATAACGTGCTTTCTTTCTTTAGAGCTTACAAACATCAACTTCATTCATTACTATCCAAACAAACTGTCAAGCACAGTAACAAACAGTCAATATGACGGATCATCAAAAGTCTTTCTTTTATTTCTCATAAAACTTTTCCCATTAATATATATGTATATATATTGTTTGTGTAAAAAAAAAAAAAAAAAAGATAGAATTGCAGTGTGATGATTATTACAGTATGTGTACATACAGTATACAGAGAGTGGGTGAAAGGTTCAAAGGAATAAAAGAAAGTGCTGCAGGTTACTTAAAATTATATGAATTGCTTGTTGTGGTAATTAAATGTGTAAGTATTAATTTAATTGATAGTAATAGGTGCTGGCGGAAAAAAAACAAATCAAATGTGTCAAAGTCTATCTTTAAAAGTTTTTTTAAAATGTATAATTTTCAGCTATTAAGGGAGTAATTACACACACACACACAAATGTTTTTGTATGTGTGCTTTAATGATCATAAGCATTTTGAGGTGTGTGGAGAAGGCTCTTTTTATCTAATCTTGTCAAGCATGTTTTAACTGACATTAGAAGCTTTAATTTTATAGGATTATACAGTAAAAATTACAATAAACTGCAGAGCCATGGTGGCCAAATGCTGATGATACACAAAAGGTATTTTATAAAAGCCACACTCAAAAATAATTTTAACATTTACACGTTTCACGGATTCTCCCTTGAATAGCTTGTTTGTTTGGCTTGTTGCAGGCATTCAAGTGTCCACTACACTAAGGGGCATGACAGAAAGGGGATGAAAGAGTACTCATACAGTGCCTACATATAACATGCCAGATTTTGCTGGTAGCCCTGGAATAGATTTTTAACAGTGGTGGGCCGTGCATTTTAAGTTCAGGCCTTCGGTGTGATTCATGCCATTAAGAAAACACAGTTTCACAATGAATAAGACACCCTATGCCTTTGGGCCATGTAGCAGCCAATGATGCAATAACTACTGTTAATGTAATAACTGCCTGTAACGTAATAAATGTTCCATTCTTAATGTAAAAAAAGTCAATAATGTAATAATTACCAATAATGTAATAATTACCAATAATGCAATACAATTTCTGAACCAATAACATAATTACTTTTTGCCCATAATGTAATAAGTTCTTACATTATTGGCTGGGTAAATAAAAAAATAATAAAAAATGTATTACACTATTGCCAGTTATTACATTAACGGTAGTTATTACATTATTGGCTTCTACAGGGCATCATACATTACGTCGCAGCTAACTAATAATACCAGTTGATTCAGCTAACTAATAATACCAATTGACATTTTAAAAACACGTCCACGCACGAAAACCGGAACTTGAAACGACACTTAATGCTCAAGCAAGCCTAATTTTAACTGCAGCATGACTGTTTTGTGAAATTAACTTCTCCTGAACAGACATTCAAAAATCATAATTTTTCATATGAATCTACCTAGCAGCGCTAGCATTTGTGCTTCAGGTTAATGATCAAAAGAGAGTATAATGTTTTATACACCTGTTTCTGCAGGCATTTGTTAAACAAGCTTTAATAACATGTAATGTGGAAACAAACACATTTATCGATATTACTTAATAAAGTGAATGTTTATCACTTACTTTGTTTATCTTTCGACATGTTTGTGTGACATCATGCCCCTGCATCTTGACGAAATTGGAGTTAAGAATTTCTGCACGAGCCTACGAGTTGTAATTCTGACTTCAAGGTGCATTTCATTGCACTTATCCTGGTAGGGATAAAATCCGACTTTCCGAGTTGAATGGAAAGCAGCACTACTTTTCAAAACTTGATCCGACACTGAATGCTCAAGCAGCCTAATTTACATTTAGAAAACTCCTGATGTTGCTATAACAATGTAAAAAGCACTTACCAATTTGCTTGAAGTGAAAATCAGTCCTCCTTTCATGATTAATAAATTAAGCAATCACACGGTCATGCAGAACATCTCGTGTTTTTAAATCCATAAGGATCTCTTTCTCAACGGCAATACCAGTGGTGATGACAGCCGATTCATCAGCAAGATCTCGCGCTCTTCGCTTTCAAATGACACACATCACTTAAAGCATGATTGCGTCACTCAACGCCATCTAGAAGGCTTTGACCGGGACATATCCTAAAGATCACACCCACCAAGAACAAATCAATCTGATTGGCTGATGAATCTGACAATCTGACTTCAGTTGCTCATTCATTTGCACTGTTGAGGGATTCTGTGGAAATTATGAAGGCCTGACGGGGTGGAGCTCAAACTCACGCGCTGCTTCGGCTTTGGGCATGTGATTTGTGAAACAGTTGTCACACTTCGCTTGTAAGCATCGAGGAATAAATTCTGATTGGATAAACTTTTCGTATTTTTCTATCTGTTTGTAGATTAATTAAGAGTGGAAAGCGATTAAAAATACATAGGCAAAAAGTTGATTGAGAATTAAACAAATTAGCATGGTTCAATCAAATAAAAATATTAAACAAAAAACACTACAACAAATACAGCATGTAAGACTCATTTAAGATACACAAATCAGTTTTTTTAGACCGTTTTTCACAAGGGCAGTATCCAAATATCTGATCCAGGTAGACTGTTTGTGCTCAGGAAGGTTAATATTGTTTCATAGCAGCTTTTGATTGGAGACAGTAAACCAGAGGCATATACAGTATTTAAACTTCAGCTAACTTCCTAAAGCTTGTGAATGAATGAAGCTTTATTATAGTTTTTATGCCTTCTGTTAAAGCAACTGTTTTAACACAAAATATAAGCTGTTCTAAAACAGAGTAATACACAAGTGATAGGGGAATTTGCCTCAAATTTGCCACAGGTGAAAACAAGACTCCACAATAAAAATATCCAAAGTCAACAGAGACCAATAAAAAAATAAAATAAAAATAAAAATTAAAAAATCCCTAAATGTCAATATATTGTGCATCCCTAACCCCTAATATTGCCATTTGCATTAATATTGTATGAAAGAAAGTCATTGGATTGATCACATGTTAAACTCTAAGAAAAGAGAAGACCTCTTGCCATTCAATAACAGTGGCAATACACCACTCAGAATCACAGAATCAGAATCAATATACCATTTCACCTTAAAGACAAAAGGTAATGTTCCTTTGTGCCATTTTGCACTTCCCTATAAATGTTTTAAAAAAGAAAATCTTATCTAGTATCGGCAGACTGGTTTAAGTATCTCTGATCTTCCAGAGAACCAGGGACTCATACAAATACCATACTTATAATTGCCATAAAAATAAATTATAATAATAATATAAAAAATAAATAAAAAAAGGACTATACAGTTGTGCTCAAAAGTTTGCATACCCTGGCAGAAATTGTGAGATTTTGGCAATGATTTTGAAAATATGACTGATCATGCAAAAAAAGTATTTTATTTAAGGATAATGATCATATGAAGCCATTTATTATCACATAGTTGTTTGGCTCCTTTTTAAATCATAATGATAACAGAAATCACCCAAATGGCCCTGATCAAAATATTTACATACCCTTGAATGTTTGGCCTTGTTACAGACACACAAGGTGACACACACAGGTTTAAATGGCAATTAAAGGTTAATTTCCCACACCTGTGGCTTTTTAAATTGCAATTAGTGTCTGTGTATAAATAGTCATTGAGTTTGTTAGCTCTCACGTGGATGCACTGAGCAGGCTAGATACTGAGCCATGGGGAGCAGAAAATAACTGTCAAAAGACCTGCGTAACAAGGTAATGGAACTATATAAAGATGGAAAAGGATATAAAAAGATATCCAAAGCTTTGAAAATGCCAGTGAGTACTGTTCAATCACTTATTAAGAAGTGGAAAATTCAGGGATCTCTTGATACCAAGCCAAGATCAGGTAGACCAAGAAAGATTTCAGCCACAACTGCCAGAAGAATTGTTCAGGATACAAAGAAAAACCCACAGGTAACCTCAGGAGAAATACAGGCTGCTCTGGAAAAAGACGGTGTGGTTGTTTCAAGGAGTACAATATGACGATCCTTGATCAAAAATGAGCTGCATGGTCAAGTTGCCAGAAAGAAGCCTTTACTGCACCAATGCCACAAAAAAGCCCGGTTACAATATGCCCGACAACACCTTGACACGCCTCATAGCTTCTGGCACACTGTAATTTGGAGTGACGAGACCAAAATAGAGCTTTATGGTCACAACCATAAGCGCTATTTTTGGAGAGGGGTCAATAAGGCCTATAGTGAAAAGAATACCATCTCCACTGTGAAGCATGGTGGTGGCTCACTGATGTTTTGGGGGGGTTTGAGCTCTAAAGGCACGGGGAATCTTGTGAAAATTGATGGCAAGATGAATGCAACATGTTATCAGAAAATACTGGCAGACAATTTGAATTCTTCTGCACGAAAGCTGCGCATGGGACGCTCTTGGACTTTCCAGCACAACAATGACCCTAAGCACAAGACCAAGTTGACCCTCCAGTGGGTACAGCAGAAAAAGGTGAAGGTTCTGGAGTGGCCATCACAGTCTCCTGACCTTAATATCATCGAGCCACTCTGGGGAGATCTCAAACGTGCGGTTCATGCAAGACGACCAAAGACTTTGCATGAGCTGGAGGCATTTTGCCAAGATGAATGGGCAGCTATACCACCTGCAAGAATTTGGGGCCACATAGACAACTATTACAAAAGACTGCACGCTGTCATTGATGCTAAAGGGGGCAATACACAGTATTAAGAACTAAGGGTATGCAGACTTTTGAATTTCATTTTTTCCATTGTTGCCATGTTTTGTTTTATGATTGTGCCATTCTGTTATAACCTACAGTTGAATATGAATCCCATAAGAAATAAAAGAAATGTGTTTTGCCTGCTCACTCATGTTTTCTTTAAAAATGGTACATATATTACCAATTCTCCAAGGGTATGCAAACCCTTGGAGCACAACTGTATATTATATTATATTAAAGAATAATCTTATTAAATATTCATTTTTTTCTTTTCTTTTATTAAATATTACTCAATTGAATTGATTTCTTTTTTTTTGATGGATTGTTTTAATTAAACTGAAATGCATAAATAATTAAAAAAAATAGGTAAAATTGTTTTTTGAGAACAATAAAAGTGAATGGTGAATAAGGCTGTCAGAACCGTTGTGTGTCATGGAGGAAAGAAAGTCATACCGTTTGGAACAACATGAGGGTGAGTAAATGATGACAGAATTTCTCATTTGAGTGAATGATCCCTTTCACATGTAAGCACTTGGTATGGTTTTGGTAAGACTACTCTCTTTGTATTTACACTACAGTTTAAGAACAGGTCCATGTGATTAAAGGGATAGTTCACCCAAAAATGAAAATTCTCTCATCATTTACTCACCCTCATGCCATCCCAGATGTGTATGACTTTCTTTCTTCTGCAGAACACAAATGAAGTTTTTTAGAAGAATATTTCAGCTCTTTTGGTCCATAAAATGCAAGTGAATGGTGACCAAAATTTTGAAGCTCTAAAAATCACACAAGTTTGTGTAAAAGTAATCTGTATGACTCTAGTGGTTAAATCCAAGTGATCTGATAGGTGTGGGTTAGAAACAGATCAATAATTAAGTCAATTTTTACTCTAAATTCTCCTCCCTGCTCAGTCAATCTCCGCTCTAACTTTCACATTCTTCTTCTTGTGTTTCTGATGATTCACATTCTTCATGCATACACCCCCTGCTGAGCAGAGAGATGAATTGTATTTATTTATATATTTATTTTATCAAAAATTGACTTAAATATTGATCTGTTTCTCACCCACACCTATCATATTGCTTCAGAAAATATGGATTTAACCACTGGAGTCATATGGATTACCTTTATACTGCCTTTGTGCTTTTTGGAGTATCAAAATTTTGGCACCCAGTCACTTGCATTGTACTGACCTACAGAGCTGAAATATTCTTCTAAAAATCTTCATTTGTGTTCTGCAGAAGAAAGAAAATCATACACATCTGGGATGGCATAAGGGTGAGTAAATGATGAGAGAATTTTCATTTTTGGGGAAACTATCCCTCTAAAAAGGTTCATGAGATTAAATGTCACATGAAAGCCATTCTAAAGTTTAACAGCAGCCATCGTCTAAAATCTATTAATTATGCATTAATTATTCATTTTATAACATAACTGTCCTAACACATGACATGACAAGTTTCCAGCTTCAGGTGATTTAATTGTTTCTCATTTAAAGTGAAAATGGTATCCCAAATTATAGGCAATCAAAAGGTATTCGATTTTTAATATAATGTTGGTGGGGTTATCCAGCGTAATGCCACAGATATAGAAACCAAATGACTGATGTCAAATGTTAAAACGGCTTGCCGGGCAGGTTAGGACAAAAACCTGGAAAAGAAAACAGATTTAGCAGCTTGTTGCTTAACACCTGTTAAGTTAGTCAGCCTTCCTTGTAGTATTAACTCTTAAAAATTGTGATTTTCTATTGTCAACATGTCAGTATTTAAAGGAATGTTCCGGGTTCAATGATTTCTGCCAATTTCTTCTCCAAACCTACACTTAAATAAGCATTGCTTACTTATTGTGTCATAACTGATGTTTTTCTTTGTAAAAAGGGTCTGTGATGCAATCTACACTATGCGCTGTGTGTGCTCTGCATAGTTTTGTATTCCCTAATGGACGGCAGGGAATTCCTCACTACGAATGAACTCAATCATGCTATGATCTTTCAGCGTTAGAAGGATATAATTTACAAAACAGAAACACCTGAAACACAGAGACAAATATTGACCACACTTTCATTCTCGTTTTTGAAATAACCACCCCCATACCTGGCTGCCTGGAAGCAAAGGGCATGTGTTAGCAGGAAAGACTGATATGAGAGTGAAGGGGGAGGGAGAGAAAGAGAGACAGACAAACAGTAAGAGTCAAACATTATGACAATCAACCATTTGGGAAAACATGCCAAAGGTAACCTTTAAAAACATTACAGGGTACTAAATTATGCAAACGGATTCTATATTATATTAAAACAACTAAAATGCTTGTTAGTAGAGCATATCACGTTTTTATTGATGGTACAAAATAAATCATATTTATAAAATAGAAGTGCATACCTTGTATAAATAAAGCATTACTAGAGAAATTGCAGCAGTGGTTTGACTGAGCAAGTTACACTTTTGGGGTCATGCTTGATAAACACAAACACGTTGCACTGAAAATGGGACAAGAGAAACTAAAAACTATTGCGAAAAGGTGCGATTAAGAATGTATTTCAATGAATTTGTTCAGGAGATATGTGGATGATACAGGGTTGGTTTGTTTTTTGGTTTTCCTTTAGTGCTTTAGTTCACCATCAACAATGGTCATTTGATTAAATATTTAATACATCTATTTTAATTTCAATAAATACATTTTTTGCCATTTTTAAAGGTCTGACAGTGTGGTTTAAATCCTTATCTCAAGCGTGTCCAATGACTCTGATTTAAATAAAAGCATCAAACATTCTTCTGTGAACACTTTCACATGATAGTAGACAGTTTACATAATTAAACTGTTTTACATAATTAAACATCATGTTAACAACATTCGTGTATTTCATACACAACCAAAGTAACATCAAACATTTTCAATATTTGTTCCAAAGAGGAAACTGAAATATAAATGGTACCCAACACAGTCTCATGACAACTTATAATAATAATAATAATTTGTAATTATAACTCGTAATAATTCGTACGAGATGGCGAAATTGTAAGATTAAAGAATCCTAAGAATCATAGGAATAAAGACTTTTATTCCCATAGAGATTTCCCAATCAAAAAACAGGCATCACATTTTAGCTAGCCTCTTATCCAACAATTTATTTTAATGACTGATGTATGTCAGTAACCTGTATTATGCTTCCCTTGTCTTGTTCCAAACCTGATGTTTTCTTTCTTCCGTGGGAAATAAAAGTTATTTTCCTAATAAAAGCATGTTTAGGTTTAGGGTAAGGGGTTAGACTTTATGGTTAGGTTTAGGTGTGGGGTTAAAGTTAGGAAAAACCATTATTACATTGTTCGGTGGTTCGTTTACTTTTCTCTATGGGAGTAAAAGTTGTATGTTTTTGTATGAGCCAACTTGCGTGACTTTGCCCACTCACACTAATTAATACGACTTGTGAGACCGGGTTGATGGTAGCCGTTGATATTTCCTTCCATATGTATGGGTGTGTTTTCTGACAATATTGATTTTTTTACATAAATATAATGTAAATCACAAACATTGAGAACATTGCCAATATGTCAGTATTTGAGAGCTGTATCATGATAATATCAAAGGGTGTACTAATCATTCCTTTTATAATAACAGCACTTTATACAGATCAGAAGTAGCTTCAAAATCAACTGCAACTGGTTATTTCATTTAAAGGCCTTCTGTTTTCCACCAATTGCAGTGTGTCATTACATTCTTCAAAGAGCTTATGGAAACCCCACAATCCAGATTCCAATGAGACACACACCATTTGAGTTGACAGTATCGAGTCCAAAACCCGTCGTTGGCCACTTCCACTGTACGATGCAGTAGGTGTTTCACTTTGTTCCACAATCTTGAAGACCCTGCAAGCTTTGAAATAGTGTGGAAAACCAGACTCTTCCTCTATAGACATAATGTCTCTGAAGCTCATTCGTCTTTATCTCCACGAGCACACCTTTGGACCGGAACAAAGTTGTGACAACTTACAGTCCTATGGCATTATCTTTAAATTTCAAACTCAAGTGTGTTTAAAATCATGGTGTGGTGAATGAGTGACATCTGAATGGGAGAAGAATACTGTATATATCTTCATAGTAACTTTGAGGGTCATGCCATTGTTCTGTCAAGCAGGTGGCTTTTTTGAGCGAGGAGCACCTTAAAGAGAGCTCCATATTCAATTGAGAGTTGCCTCTATCTCTTACCACTAGGTGGAGAAGGTGTATTGAAGCATTGGGCTCCCAGCATGTAGTGCAGGCCTAAATGGAGCTTTTTAATGGAAACGTCTGGATCACTTTTGAACGTGATTGTGACCTCCCTTTTGTCAGACAGCATGACCATGCTGTGTGTTTCCTGGCACTTTTGCATGTGCATCTCTTGCATGCTCTGAAGGTGGATTGATCTGCTTCCCTGCTCTATCGTCAGGTTTGCTATCCCATTAGTGCCGTAGCTCTGCACACAAGCCCACACGTAGACAATGTAGGGTCCTCCACAGATTAGCTGCACCTTATTCTTATCCTTCAGGTGCATCCTCCGGTTCCAGATGACCCTGAATGTGGGCTCTGTATCATCTGACACAAAGAAATGTGCATGAGATGGTTGTTAAAAAGTTTCATAAGAGAAAATTAAAGGAATAGTTCACCCGAAAAGGAAAATTCTCTCATCATTTACTCACCATCATGCCATTCCAGATGTGTATGACTTTCTTCTGTCGAATACAAAAATTCAGAAGAATATTTCAGCTGTCTGTCCTCACAATGCAAGTGAATGGTGGCCAGAACTTTGAAGCTCCAAAAAGCACATAGCCAGCATGAAAGTAATCTGTATGACTCCAGAGGTTAAATCCATGTCTTCAAAAGTGATATGATAGGTGTGGGTGTGAAACAGATCAACATTTAAGTCCTTTTTTTTTTTTTTTTACTATAAATTCTCCTCCTTGCCCAATAGGTGGCGATAAGCATGAAGAATGCGAATCGGCAAAAAGTGAAAGTGAAAATAGTTTGTGGAAGTGAAAATGGACATTTATAGTAAAAAATGACAAATATTGATCTGTTTCTCACCCACACCTGTCATATCGCTTCAGAAGCAGAATATATATATATTTAACCACTGGAGTCGTATGGATTTCTTTTATGCTGCCTTCATGTGCTTTTAGGAGCTTCAAAGTTCTGGTCACCATTCACTTGCTTTATATGGACCTACAGAGCTGAAATATTCTTCTAAAAATCTTTGTGTTCAGCAAAAGCAAGTCATATGCTGTACATCTGGGATAGCATGAAGGTGAGTAAATGATGAGAGAATTTTCATTTTCGGGTGAACTATTCCTTTAATTTCTTCTAAAAATATATATTTTTTATTCTTCATAAAACCATCTATGTACATGTACATCTATGTATGTTTAAAGCAGCATCTTAATGGCGCTTCTGTCTACCATTACTAATAATTGACGGACAATAATACATGACTACTTTAATCAAAAATAGCAAACACTGTAGCAAACACACACACAAAAACAAAACAAAAAAATGGTAAAACTGTTGGCATCAGTGTTTCTGTTTTACAACTGCGAGACAGGAATACGTTGCTGAGTGTTAATTCAATTTTGGGCAATTTCATGTCCCAAGGGTTGATTTTTATTAAAACAAACATATTTCAACTTTTTTCTAATTGTTGAAGGTCACATTAAAACTGAACTGGAAACACATTATCAGCCCTACATAATTTATTTTTGCCACTTTCCAAATGCCTTTACAGATTTTACTGTTTTTGTCTGTCCCAGACCCTGACTTTTAATATCAAACTTTGAAAAACCATTATAAAAATACAAATGACTACATGTTTAGAATTATGAAAATAAACAATCTATTTCGATATTTACTGTGGTAAAATGATTTCTATCAATTTAAAAAAATAAATACCGTCTCACTGTACAAACAATTTTGCACCTCATAATTTTTTAAAAAGTTAGTGTACTTGTTTAACAAGTCAACAAAGTGTCAGTGAAGAGCATGCTTGAGATTAAATTTGAGACAAGATATGTTTGAAGCAAATAAGAAAGATCAATTTAAACAACATAATTCAGAATATTTTTATTAGGCATAATTTCCAATCAAGCTGTAATATTGCCAAACTATGCAAAAAGTGTGAAAATATTATTTGTGTATTTAGGACACATAAAATGTTAGCTATTAAATTAGCCTTTGCAAGACAAAGGAGTCATGCATTTTTTCCCCCAAATTTTTAAAAATGTCATTTCCATTGCTGATATTCCCAACACAGAATTCTATTGAACACAATACAAAATTTAAGTTGTGATGGAATTGACACGGTGGTGGGAATTTTCAAGTCTTATTCAAGAAAAAAAAAAAATGACATAAATCTTCTATGATGCAAAAGTTAAAATTATTTAATGCACTATGAACTAACAATGAACTAATGATGAACAATTGCATTTTTATTAACTAACATTAACAAAGATTAATAAATACTGTAAAAAACATATTGTTCATTGATGATACCTAATGCATTTACTAATATAAACAAATGTAAACTTATTAGAAAGTGCTACTTTTATAAATATGCCAACCATCACAACTTCAGGGTAGTAGAAGGGACTCCTGAATTCTGTACACACGGATTTATAGTTTAGAGGATTTACTCCCATATTTAAATGTGGTGGGCATGCTCTCCTAAAAGTCTGCCATGAGTACTAGCCTAACAAAAACCAACATAGACAACTCAAAAAATAAGCCAATGATTCTTGATACTTAATTTGTTTTTTGAAGAATAAATGAAGAACTATTTTTTTTAAGAGTGCACATGAAGCACAAATCATTATGTTCTCTCATCATTTCTTATAGACCTAAGCAGATGACTGACCAGTAACTATCATTACAAAAGCTGATTACTTTGATCATTTCATAGCTCATAAATAGTTTTGCTAAAACGTCCCAGTGTGAACTAAATTACAGTATCTCTGCTCTTGTGTCATGCAATGTGCCAGTCTATTTATGTGTTTAACCCCTTTTTATGATTGAAGATTTCTTGACACAAATTCAATGTGAAGCAAAATAGAAACACTTACGAATCGATTGCAGGAATATCCCTGTGTCCTGTGAAAACATGAAGAAAAAAACACATTAATCATTCAGAAATGACTACGTTCAAAGTGATGAGTGATACCAGAAGACACATTCTGCCAAATGTGGAAAATTCCATCACCTGTCAAATCTACAGCATCACAAAAACACTTTAATTGACCAGAGCAAAAGGGCAGTTGTGGAACACATGGGCTGATAATAGACTGACTCATGATGAGAGCAGCACAGACCTCCAAAGAGAAAGTGGAACACCTTGGTCAAACAAAATACCCTTTTAGATGCTTTCTCAAGACTCGGCAGAACTTAAATGGCATGCACATTACACATGTGGGCACTTGAAGTGGGGACATTCAGAGAAAAAAAGCATTGAAATGGAAACTTCCCATGATTGATGTTTAACCATTCTGTTCACCCTTGGATCTCAAACTTGTACACTTCGTGGGCAGTGTTCTCTGGTATATGTCGCTTTGAAATGGAAAATCCAAGGGGTCGCACAAACTAGTGGTCTGATAAATTCGATCTGTTAGCTTCAAAATTCTGGGTGATCCTCTTAGCTATCTAAGGGATTTTCTCCAAAGACCCCAAAATCAAACTCAAAAAATGTGCTTTAAATGTTAACAGGAATTTCTCAAGCGGGACATGCAAAGGCAAAGTAAAGGCATGTCACACTGAGATGCAAAACATGACCACATGAATCAACACCAGCCTCACCTCAGAAACAACTGGTTTATCTGAGTTACTAAACACTCTATTCATATAACACTCCAGCTTGAAACAAACTTGACTTTGTAAAATCTCTGTGAAATTCATCTATAGTTGAAGTCTTCAGTGAGGCATGATCATCTGCCTCTATAATAAACTCAAGGAACTTCATCTGTAGTCATAGTGCACACTGCCCTCTTCAGCACTTCAGACTGTATCATTACACCTGTACATCATTCACAAACACACTTTCAAGCGATATTACATAGCATAAAGAATTAAGATTAAACACGCCCTTACTTGCTGTTTGTTGGATCCTGGATTGTGGTGCAGGTAGAAGTAGAGGCTGAAGGCAGCGCAAGCAGCTGTTAATAAGCACTGGATGACGAGCACCGCCGCCGCTTTGCTCCGCCCGTCGCCACAACGACAGCGGGCGTCTCCACCGCTCTCCAACTTCTGTCGAGCATCATTTGCGTCCATACTGAGTGACGGACGGAGCGAATTTAACGGACCTGAGAAGAAACTTCGTGCTTTTATAACCATAGGCGACAATGCGGAGGAGGAAGCAGACCGAAACCCCGAAAAAAAAAAAAAAAAAAAAAAACACCCCCTTCCAACGCATACTGCCAAGCGTAGTTTAGATGTCCATGCTCTCTAGCTTATTCAGACCGATAGCCCGAATCTTTCACACAGTTACCTCAAGTAATCCCGGCTGAGGCAAACATGTCAGAGCAGTGGCACGCTAAATCCGGCTATGATAGAGTTATGGTAGCCTATACTAAACTTTACATTATAGATTTTTATTTTATTTTTTATATTTACTTCTATTATACACTGGTGGCCAAAAGTTTGGAATAATGTACAGATTTTGCTGTTTCGGAAGGAAACTGGTACTTTAATTCACCAAAGTGGCATTCAACTGATCACAAAGTGTAGTCAGGACATTACTGATGTAAAAAACAGCACCATCACTATTTGAAAAAAGTAATTTTTGATCAAATCTAGACAGGCCCCATTTCCCGCAGCCATCACTCCAACACCTTATCCTTGAGTAATCATGTTAAATTGCTAATTTGGTACTAGAAAATCACTTGCCATTATATCAAACACTGCTGAAAGCTATTTGGTTTGTTAAATGAAGCTTAACATTGTCTTTGTGTTTGTTTTTGAGATGCCACAGTATGCAATAGACTGGCATGTCTTAAGGTCAATATTAGGTCAAAAATGGCAAAAAAGAAACAGCTTTCTCTAGAAACTCGTCAGTCAATCATTGTTTTGAGGAATGAAGGCTATACAATGCTTGAAATTGCCAAAAAACTGAAGATTGCATACAAAGGTGTACACTACAGTCTTCAAAGACAAAGGACAACTGGTTCTAACAAGGACAGAAAGAGATGTGGAAGGCCAGATGTACAACTAAACAAGAGGATAAGTACATCAGAGTCTCTAGTTTGAGAAATAGACGCCTCACATGTCCTCAGCTGACAGCTTCATTGAATTCTACCCGCTCAACACCAGTTTCATGTACAACAGCAAAGAGAAGACTCAGGGGTGCAGGCCTTATGGGAAGAATTGCAAAGAAAAAGCCACTTTTGAAACAGAAAAACAAAAAGAAAAGGTTAGAGTGGGCAAAGAAACACAGACATTGGACAACAGATAATTGGAAAAGAGTGTTATGGATCTTAACCCCATTGAGCTTTTGTGGGATCAGCTAGACTGTAAGGTGTGTGAGAAGTGTCTGACAAGACAGCCACATCTATGGCAAGTGCTACAGGAAGTGTGGGGTGAAATGTCACCTGAGTATCTGGACAATCTGACAGCTAGAATGCCAAAGATCTGCAAAGCTGTCATTGCTGCACATGGAGGATTTTTTGATGAGAACTCTTTGAAGTAGTTTAAATAGTTGTGAATATTGTAAATATTAAATTGTAATAGTAATTTTTCACGTTATTAATGTCCTGACTATACATTGGGATCAGTTGAATGCCACTTTGGTGAATAAAAGTACCAATTTCTTTCCATAAGAGCAAAATCTGTATATTATTCCAAACTTTTGGCCGCCAGTGTATATTAATTTATGTAAGATGTAGCTCACACTAGCCTATACTTAAAAAAATGAAAAGTTATACAAAATAATCAATAAATTAGCAAATACTGAGAAAAACATGCATTCACAAAAAACTAAATATTGTGTTCCAAGTTAGAAACTTTAAAACAAAAGTTTATAGTTCATGGTAAATACTTAAGCTATTTATTTTACAATTGACCCAATAATAAGATTTAAGTAAGATTGTAAATATATTAATGTAGACTACCAACATTACAAGGCAGTGCTTTCAAAGGATCATGACCTTTAGCCAAATAAATAAGGCAGCTCAAGTGTTTAATGATGCCTGAAAAATTTAAATAGCCTTCATTTCTGTTTTCATTTATTTGTTAAAATCTGAATCTGCAAGGATTGCCAATGCACCATGACTTTGCAAAAATTCTTACACAGTAATACATGTTATTATTCACATACAGAATGTCATTTTTTCCCTGTTCCTGTCTAAGATGTAAAAAGCTAAAAATACAAATAGAAGGTGTGGTTTAATTTCCTAAAGGAAACTGTATCCAACATTACAGTATTAGAGCTATACCTCTTATGGAAAACACTCACACACACACACACACACACAACCTCGCCTTAAAGGAATAGTTATGAATTTCCAAAAATGAATATTCTCTCATTATTTACTCACCCTCATACCATCCCAGATGTGTGTGACTTTCATTCTTCTGCTGAACACAAAGTTTTTTAGAAGAATATTTCAGCTGTGTAGGTCCTCACAATGCAAGTGAATGAAACTTTGAAGCTCCAAAAAGCACATAAAGGCAGCATAAAATTAATCCAAACTCCAGTGGTTAAATCCATCTTCATAAGCAATATGATAGGTGTAGTTGAGAAACAGATCAATGTTTAAGTCCTTTTTTTACTATAAATCTCCACTTTCACTTCCAGATTTTCTTTCGTTTTTTTTTTTTTTTTTTTTTTTGCCTTTTCGCATTTATCATGCATATCGCCACCTACTGGTTGGGGCTGGTCAAAGGAGGAGATTTATATTAAAAAAAAAAAAAAGACTTAAATATTTACCTGTTTCTTGCCCACACCTATCATATCACTTCATAAGATATAGATTTAACCACTGGAGTCTTATGGATTACTTTTATGTATTTATGTGCTTTTTGAAGCTTCAAAATTTTGATCAATATTCACTTGCATTGTATGGACCTACAGAGCTGAAATATTCTAAAAATATTTGTTAGTGTTCAGCAGAGAGAATTTTCTTCAGAGAGAATTTTCATTTTTGGGTGCATACCTTTTACCCTTAAATAGCAAGAACAAAGATAACTCAGAAAATAGTTTTTTTTCTTCTTCTTTGAAACACTACTCTTATTTTAAATTTTACAGCTTGTATAACAATGAAAAGATATCTCGGAATCGCAACTTCTTGTACATGCCTTGTATCGTCATGATCGGAATATTTCTCGCAGTTGCGAGATGAAAACTCACAAATACAAGAAATAAAGTCACAAATTTGAGATAAAAAGTCAGAATTACTATTTCAATTTTTTTTTATTCGAGGCAGGACCTGGCTTCCATTCGTTTTTACAAGTCTGAGAGCACTGAAAAGCACACAGAGGTAGTCCCACCTTTCCAACACTGTCACATTTGTTAACAATGTGCCATAAGGTTAAGCGTCTTGCTAAAGAGTACAGTGGTAATGATCGCATGCTTTATAGATTGTTCATGTGTGATCTGAACATGAAACCTTTCAGTTAGCCTACTATCTCACATGTTTAGCCACTAACGCCATCCCCACACCACACATTCTACTTAGTCTGTGCAGGTACTGAAGAAAGCCATCGCTGTAAATCACTCTTCTGTCCAGTAGAGGAGAGCACGCAAGGCTTGCCCAATCATGCACAGGACAATACTGGTGTGTGGTGCTCTGTGTGAAAATGATACAAGAACCTGGACAAGTCAGTCAAATCAATTTTAAATCAAAGAGACAATGTTATAAGAAAAGAAATTATCTGATGATAAAATGAGAATGATAAAAGATAAAGGGGCAGTACCGACATGCATGGGACTTTTCTCACCTTATCTCACTTCACTACCTGCATCATCACACACAGCTACACACAAACTGTGCCCTTTCTGAATCCTAGAAATAAAATACTACTTAAGTTAACTGCTAAAAGCAGATTTTTGTTCATCATCCATCCAAATGATTTCACTTGCAGCAGTAAGGTCATTTTTAAGTGGAACACAAATTTTCTTAATCATGATAAAATGAAAGACAGCCAGACATACAGATAGATAGATAAATAGATAATGTGACTTGATACAGACAGACAGATAATGTGACCACTGATAGAGACAGACAGACAGATAATGTGAGTGCTGACTGACAGATAGACAGACAGACAGACAGACATACAGATAGATAGACTGTTGATAGATACAGGCAGACAGATAGACTGTTGATAGATACAGACAGACAGGTAGACTGTAGATAGATACAGACAGACAAATAATGCAGTTGTTGATAGATACAGACAATGTGATTGTGGCGGCAGGGGCGTGATCGAGCGTTCGTCTGGAGAAAGTGGTAAGGGTGCACACACCTGAGCGCTATAATGTCTAACACCTGTTTCTGATTGCAGTAAGCATTGGGGAGAGCGTTAAAAAGGCACCACCCCAGAGACGAGGGAGAGAGAGCTACCCGTCAGAAAGAGACTGTACTAAACCGTGACCTAATGTGTGTGATGCCGAAAAGCTATTTTGAGTTTAATTAAAGTTATACCTTTGAGTTTAAGTCCAAAGTTTCCTGTGTCCTACTTTCCCTCCCATCATTGAACTGTTACAGTGACTTGGTACAAACAGACAGACAGATAGATATTAAAAAGACAGCGATAATAAGATGATGGATGGATGGATGGTGTGACTGTTGATAGATACAGACAGACAGACAGACAGACAGACAGACAGACAGACAGATAGATAGATAGATAGATAGATGTGGCTGTTAATGGACAGAAACAGACAGATAGACTGTTGATAGATTGGTACAGACAGACAGATAATGTGTCTGTTGATAGATACAGTCAGACAGATAGATAATGTAGCTGTTAATGGACAGAGACTGACAGATAGACTGTTGATAGATAGATACAGACAGACAGATAATGTGTCTGTTGTTAGATACAGACAGATAGATAATGTAGCTGTTAATGGATACAGACAGACAGATAGATTGACTGATAGATACAGACAGACAGATATACAGATAGATTGACTGAAAGATACAGACAGACAATGTGACTTGATACAAACAGACAGATATTAAACAGGGATGGATGGCTGGATGTTGATAGATACAGACAGATAGACAGACAGACAGAAAGACAGATAGATAATGTGGCTGTTAATGGACAGAGATAGATTGACTGATACAGACATACAGACAGATAGACAGACTGATAGATACAAACAGACAATGTGACTACTGACAGACACAGACAATGTGACTTGATACAAACAGACAGAGATAAAAAGATGATGGATGCAGACAGACAGACTGATAGATACAGACAGACAGATAGATTGACTGAAAGATACAGACAGACAGATAGATTGACTAAAAGATACAAACAGACAGATATTAAACAGGGATGGATGGATGGATGGATGTTGATTGATACAGAGACAGACAGACAGACAGATAGATAATGTGGCTGTTAATGGACAGAGACAGACAGATAGACTGTTGATAGATAGATACAGACACACAGATAGATTGACTGATAGATACAGACAGACAGATATACAGATAGATTGACTGACAGATACAGACATACAGACAGACAGACTGATACATACAAACAGACAATGTGACTACTGACAGACAGACAGACAGACAGTGTGACTTGATACAAACAGACAGATAGATTAAACAGACAGATAGATTAAACAGACAGAGATAATAATATGATGGATACAGACAGAGATAGACAGACAGACAATGTGACTTAATACAAACAGACAGATAGGTATTAAACAGAGATAGTAGGATGGATGGATGGATGGCAGACTGACAGATAATAAGACTGTTGATAGAGACAGTCAGACAGACAGAAAGACAGACAGATAATGTGTCTGTTGATAGATACAGACAGACAGATAGATAATGTGGCTGTTAATGGATACAGACAGACAGATAGATTGATTGATAGATACAAACAGACAATGTGACTACTGACAGACAGACAATGTGACTTGATACAAACAGACAGATAGATTAAACAGACAGAGATAAAAAGATGATGGATTCAGACAGACAGATAGACAGACTGGTAGATACAGACAGACAGATAGATTGACAAAGATACAGACAGACAGATAGATTGACTGAAAAATACAGACAGACAATGTGACTGCTGACAGACAGACAATGTGACTTGACACAAACAGACAGATAGATTAAACAGACAGAGATAAAAAGATGATGGATACAGACAGACTGACTGATAGAAACAGACAGACAGATAGACAGACTGATAGATACAGACAGACAGATAGATTGACTGAAAGATACAGACAGACAATGTGACTTGATACAAACAGACAGATATTAAACAGGGATGGATGGATGTCAGATAATATGACTGCTGATAGATACAGACAGATAATGTGGTTGCTGACAGACAGATAGATAGATAATGGGACTGTTGATCGATAGAGTATGATAGATAATGTGACTGTTAATGGACAGAGACAGACAGATAGACTGTTGATAGATACAGACAGACAGTCAATGTGACTGCTTACAGACTGACAGACAGATATGATGATGATTAAACTTTAATGTCCCAAAGGAAATTTGTCTTGGACATACAGTTGTGCTCAAAAGTTTGCATACCCTGGCAGAAATTGTGGAATTTTGGCATTGATTTTGAAAATATGACTGATCATGCAAAAAAACTGTCTTTTATTTAAGGATAGTGATCATATGAAGCCATTTATTATTACATAGGTGTTTGGCTCCTTTTTAAATCATAATGATAACAGAAATCACCCAAATGGCCCTGATCAAAAGTTTACATACCCTTGAATGTTTGGCCTTGTTACAGACACACAAGGTGACACACACAGGTTTAAATGGCAATTTAAGGTTAATTTCCCACACCTGTGGCTTTTTAAATTGCAATTAGTGCCTGTGTATAAATAGTCAATGAGTTTGTTAGCTCTCACGTGGATGCACTGAGCAGGCTAGATACTGAGCCATGGGGAGCAGAAAATAACTGTCAAAAGACCTGCGTAACAAGGTAATGGAACTTTATAAAGATGGAAAAGGATATCAGAAGAAATCAAAAGCCTTGAAAATGCCAGTCAGTACTGTTCAATCACTTATTAAGAAGTGGAAAATTCAGGGATCTCTTGATACCAAGCCAAGATCAGGTAGACCAAGAAAGATTTCAGCCACAACTGCCAGAAGAATTGTTCGGGATACAAAGAAAAACCCACAGGTAACCTCAGGAGAAATACAGGCTGCTCTGGAAAAAGACGGTGTGGTTGTTTCAAGGAGCACAATACTTGTTGACCCCTCTGCAAACATAGCACTTATGGTTGTGACCATAAAGCTCTATTTTGGTCTCATCACTCCAAATTACAGTGTGCCAGAAGCTGTGAGGCGTGTCAAGGTGTTGTCGGGCATATTGTAACCGGGCTTTTTTGTGGCATTGGCTTCTTTCTGGCAACTCGACCATGCAGCTAATTTTTGTTCAAGTATTGTCGTATTGTGCTCCTTGAAACAACCACACCATCTTTTTCCAGAGCAGCCTGTACCTGTGGGATTTTCTTTGTATCCCGAACAATTCTTCTGGCAGTTGTGGCTGAGCAGAAAGTACATTTGAAGTAAGTTTGGAGCAGAAGAAATAAAAATAAACCTTGTGTAACTTGTTAGCTTTACGCTGAGCTAAAATGCTATTTCTAGCCATTTTACATGCACATGTTACCAGGCATAAAATGTTTTTTATCAAGAAAATTCACGTTGGGTCATAATTTCTTTTTTCCTAGTAAGAACTTTGATATTAGGGCAAAAATCGTATTCTTGATCATTTTTTGTATTGTTTTCCTGTAAAAATATCTAAAATTCCTTAAAACAAGATCAATTTGATTTATCTTGTTTTAGAAACAACACTGCATAAGATATTTAGGTTTTTCAGAGAATGTATTTTTAACATGTGTATTTTGTCTTACTGTACTGGTAGAGTTTTTATAGTCAAAACAAGTGAAAAATCTACCAGTGCTGAAGAAGTAATCCAAAGTATTTAGAATACGTTACTGACCTTGAGTAATCTAACAAAATATGTTACAATTTACATTTTACAGCATGTATTCTGTAATCTGTAGTGAAATACATTTCAAAAGTAATCCTCCCAACCCTGCTCTCTAGTGTGTGTAGGCAAACTGATAAGGATCTAGTTGAGGGCCTACACCCACATTTTTTTAACTGCCTCACTATAAACTTCTCCATACACTTCATTACAACTGAAGTCAAAGAGATGAGTCTGAAATCATTGTTCTCCTGTGGACACGGTTTCTTAGCAACAGGTATGATAATTGTGTGAGTTCATCTGCGAATGTTCTTAATAGAGAAGCAGAGATACCATCTGGGTCTATGGCCTTGTTAACATTAATTTGCTTAAAGACTATGTCGAGAGATTTAGGCTCTACCACACCCTATCCGCATCAAACAGAGCAATATTGTCCAGCACGAAGTCACATTCAACAGAAATCACAATTATCAAACCGTTTATAGAAGGAATTTAGTTCATTTGCTTTAGCCGTTTATCTTTGACATGTATTGATTCTTTTGCTGGTTTTAAGTTTGCAGCTATTTTCATGAAGTTCCACTTGTTTTGTTTTTTGAGTTCATCGTCTGAAGTTGTCCTTCTATCACCTCCTTATGGCATTCCCTTGCGGCTCTCAGTCTTTGGTTCAGTGTGATAATGTTACTGTTGATACAGACAGACAGATACATAATGTGGCTGTTAATGGATACAGACAGACAATGCGACTGCAGACAGACAGACAGATAGATTGTTAACAGATACAGACAGACAATATGACTGCTAAATGACTGACTAACAGACAGGCAGACAGATAGATAGACATAAAAAGTGACTGTTGATTGACAGACAGTCTGTAGAAACCATGTCTATAGAATAACAGTATGTACGCCAACATAATAAATGTCTTGATCGTCATTTATTCTAATTCATGTTTGCCTTTTATTTTTGGAGGAAAGTGGCGTTTTGACAGAAAGGGGTAAGAGTTCAGGACATGTCCAAGATTGGATCTGAACCTGGGTCCCTGTGAGCCAACAGCTCTTACAGTATATACTGTGCCACAACTGACAATCTTCATTAACTGCCAGATAAATAAATTCAGGTAAAAAACTGACAATGTTTTCCAAATGTAAGGATATGCAAGAAAAATAGCTCATGTCTTTCATGTTTCCTATTTCATACTTTTAGAAAAAGGGAATTGAAACTTACAGATGAAACGGTAACAAAGCATCATAGAGAAACACAGCACAATAAACTTGAAAGAGAAGCCGAATCCATAAGCTCAGAATCATCTATCAATATAAAATTATTTCAGGGGTGATACCTAAATACCTAAAATGGGTTTCATTTAAACATCAGTGTGTAGATGTACTTTAGTTTTCTGACGATCTGGATTGGTAAATAAAAGATTGTAGGCTCAAACCCGCAGGACGTGGTTTGTAAAACTATCACCTTTGTGCGTGGTACTTAATCAAAAGTTGCTCCAGAGGGACTGTACCTGTAAATAGGGAACTGTATGTCACTTTGGATAAAAGCTTCACCTATATGCCCACTGTGTAAATGGTGACTGTCACTGTGAGCCAGGGATTGGAGAAAGACATTGGCACAATCTTCTGTGATGTGCAGTCAAGGGGAAACTCCCTGGTTATTGAGGTAATTAAAAAATAGTTTGAGTTCACCTAGACACAGAGTGATACTAACAGCAGAAAATATAAAAATCTTTTATTAATGGGCATGGTCTGTATATGAAAACTGAAGATGTTTTTAGCTTGCATAACACAGGAGGTGATAAAAAGAAACAATCTAACAAAATGGTCAGGTTTGATCCCAACTGAGGGCCTTTCAGAATTGTGACCCTTAAGTTAATTAACCTCAGGTTGACACCGTGAAACTCTCCCTACAAGTATTGTACTTCAAGTTGCTTGGGATAAAATGGATGTGAAAAATGGCACATAGTAGCCTGCCCAATGGCATAGCAGTTCTATAGACCTTATTTTATTTTTCATGGATGAATCACTAAGGCAACATATCAAAATATAATAAAAGTGTTCCACAAAAAGATAAGGCAATTCTAATGATTGAATTATATTATATGCTTTGTATATGCAATTTAAACCGCAAATCTGACAATATACAGATAAAAGAACAATCAAATGTTGATGGTTTGTTACTTAGATGAGGTTAACACACACACTATATTTTAGCCTAGTTTTATCCATTCCATCAAACTAAATTGTGTACTGTTTAACAAAATGAAATTAATAATAAAAAAAAAAATAATAATTATCCGGCCTGTCACTTACTCCCCTCCCCCATTTCTGGATAGGAAATCCGCAACAGCCATCTGCGCCCCCGGCCTGTGGACCACCTCGAATTTTAAAATCTGGAGAGTCAGATACCAATGGGTGATCCGTGCATTGGCATCCTTCATGCAACGGAGCAACCGGAGGGGCTTTCCTTGTGAAGTGCACATGACTCAAACGCTGCAAATTTGAACCCAGAGCACTTGATTCCTTAGTCTCTGCAATCTTTACTTGTAACAAGTCCTCCTCTGGGAATAAACCTGACAGCTGAAGGGAGAGAGGTGAATCATTTCTCCCAAAGATTCCCTCTTTGATGACTGGTACTTCAACAAAAATGCTATGCTTTATTCTCTTTATAAAAGATAAGCCGTATTTTGTTCATTAAAGGGATAGTTTGCCCAAAAATGAAGATTCTGTCTTCATTTACTCACCCATGTTTTCCTAAACAGGTGTGAACACCACAAATGAAAATTTAAAGCGTTTCGTGATTCAAGTGATTTCTGAAAAACAAATCACAAATGAACAGCTGAATTGCAACTGTGAAGCAAGACGGATGGGTACGTACAGCCCTAACAACAGTAGGACATGTAACACACATTTTTATCTTGAAATGAACTACATTTTTAATAACTAACTGTATTTGCTATGTAGAGTCTAGCTGACTAGTTACGGAAAGTCTGAGTATTTCTTTGCAGGCTTTTAAAGTTTTAAAGTGACCGTCACAATAGAGCACTCCCATTATAATTAATGAAGCTGCGCAAGTCATGTGCAGTTTGCATGGTTAACTCAATGAGAGCGATCAAATAATTGCAAGCATCTAAACTACATGTAGACGCACCCAGTGAGTCTGTTTTCAAACATACCAATACAGTGTTCACTTCCAAAAATCTGCTTATTTAAAAAAAATCAGACAAAGCAAGAAAACCGTGTTTACATGAGATTTGAAATAATGGAGTTATTCTTATTCTCTGCTTCTGATGTCAGACAAAAGGAGGTTTGATGCAGGGAGTTGTTGGGCTTCCCTGGACAACCGTGGCAGTAGGTGGACCACCTTCTGGGTACTAGGCCAGTTCCACGCTCCAGCCATCTGAGCAAAGAGCTCGATGAGAGCCTCCAGGTCATCCTGAGGTCCCATCTTCCCGAGCGTGACTCGCGGCACGACCATAGGTGGGTCCGGGTCATGGCTGATGACCCCTCCTGGTGTCGCTTGAGCCTGGAGAAGCACCTGGAACCACTGCTCCTGTTCCACCGCAGATCAAACAGAGCCTGATGTTGTGCTTGGTGGATGCCAGCGAGGGTCTTGAACACTTCGGCCAGTGGCGAGGACTCCATGATGGCATTTTCTTCCTCTTAATCCCGGGTTTTGGCACCACTATGATATGTCTCTAGCTTTCTTTTGAAGGAGTAAGCGAGGGCTGGGTAAAATGTCCAACATAAATACTTTATTGCACACACAAAGACCTGCTTTTCAGCATAACACCAAATGCGCACAAGATCACTGCTGTGTATGCCTATCTCCCTCCGGTGGTCTGGATTGCCATTTTTATCCCTCTCCACTATCACTGCAAACACAAAACAGCTGTTAGAGGTGATTTCCCACAGGTGTCAATCCTTACCATTCTGTCTCTCCTGGCCTCACTCTCTGCAAATGTCGCTCGGGCACGCTCCCATCATCACACAACCATATACTGAAGTGGAAGAGTTTAGCTTTTTCATATTCAGTATGCCATCATGGCTCGAGAGGTTTTTACGCCAATAATAATTGACTTTCTGCTCATTGATCAATGCTTTCATTGAAAGGATTACCCTTTATACTAACTAGAGTTTCAGGGTAGGGTAAACATGGTGTTTCCTTCTGAAGGGAGGTGCACTTGACTCAAATGCTGCAAATTTGAACCCAGAGCACTTGATTCCTTAGTCTCTGCAATCTTTACTTGTAATAAGTCCTCTTCTGGGAATAAACCTGACAGCTGAAAGGAGAGAGGTGAATCATTTCTCCCAAAGATTCCCTCTTTGATGACTGGTACTTCTTAAAAAAAATACTATGCTTTATCTTGTAAAAAGATAAGCCTTATCTTGTTCGTTAAAGGGATAGTTTGCCCAAAAATGAAAATTCTGTCTTCATTTACTCACCCATGTTGTCCTTAACAGGTGTGAACACCACAAATGAAATTAAAGCGTTTCGTGATTAATCAAAACACAAATGAACAGCTGAACTGCAACAGTGAAGCAAGACGGATGGGTACGTACAGCCCTAACAACAGTAGGATATGTAGCACACATTTTTATCTTAGTTAAATGAACTAAATTTTTAATAACTAACTGTATTTGCTATGTAGAGTCTAGCTGACAAGTTACAGAAAGTCTGAGTATTTCTTTGCAGGCTTTTAAAGTTTTAAAGTGACCGTCACAATAGAGCACTCCCATTATAATTAATGAAGCTGCGCAAGTCACGTGCAGCTTGCATGGTTAACTCAATGAGAGCGATCAAATAACTGCAAGCATCTAAACTACATGTAGACGCAGTCAGTGAGTCTGTTTTCAAACATACCAATACAGTGTTCACTTCCAAAAATCTGCTTATTTAAAAAAATCAGACAAAGCAAGAAAACCATGTTTACATGAGATTTGAAATAATGGAGTTATTCTTATTCTCTGCTTTTGACGTCAAACCATGAAGAGACATACGCACAACATGTGCGTTCATTGGATAAGCTGGTGAGAACGCCGGTTAAGGTGTTTACATGCAAAGCAAAATCGGGGTAATGGGCAAAATTGTACCAGTGTTGATCGGTTTATTCTAAAGCCATTTATGACCTTACACCGATAAAGAAAGGCCATTTAATGTGTTTGCCACATAATTGTCGGCTTATTAAACATGATCAATGTAAGAACGTGCATGTAACGCACCCAGTGTCTACAAGATAATGGGTAAATATTTGATGTCATTAGAGAAAAGTTGCTACCTCAAAATCTAATTTTAAAGACACCTCATTGCTTATTTGAGGTAGACATTTTGTTTTGACAGTTCTGTGTTTTAAAAAATGCCACTAAACGCTTCAGGACCAGACATGTTAAGTAGCATCGTAAATCCTGTTTTTATTTACGTCACTCAAAAGTCTATATTTAAAATCTTTTGAACCATCTGTGTGAAGAACAATCTGAAATTTAGTGGAATACTTCACTCAAAATGTATAATTTTGTCATTTACTTACCCTTAAGCCGTCCCAAACTCGTAAGACAACAAAATAATGTTTTCTGAAGAATGTCTCAGCTGTTTTTGCCAACAGAGTCCAAAACGTTCAAGTAAAAAAAAAAGGTATAGAGGCAGCATAAAAGTAACCCATACAACTTGCGGGTTGAGCTTTATTTCGTGATCGCCTAAAGGTTAAACGCAAAAACGTATAACTGATGTACAATGATGTACCATGATTGAGTACCTAGCAACCATGTGCAGTGTCAAAAAATCATTATCTTGAAATTGGGCCAGATGCTTAGGTTTATTGTGAATAAGGACTTAAATTATGGTCTGTTTCTCACCCAAAGCGATCCTATTGTTTTAGAAGACATGGAAAATACCACTCGAATAAGACGGATTGCTTTTATGCTGCTATAATGTGCTATTTGAAGCCTTTGATACCCATTGATTTGCATTGTATAGAAAAAAACACCTCATACATTATTCAAAATATCTTTGTTCTGAAAGTCATGAGTTTGGAACGGCATGATAATTTTTGGGTGAACTATCCCTTTTAGTCATTCACTTGCTTTAAACATCTTAATTGACAGCAGGGCTAATCATTCACTTTCATTACATGAAAAAGTGTGTTGGACGTTCTGCTATTAAAAAAAGAAGTCATACAGGTTTGGAATGACATGAGGATTAGTTCTGGGAAATGTTGACAGAATTTACTTTTTTGGGGAACCTATTCCTTTAAATAGAGACAAATGTTGCTGTAAATATTGACTGTCAGGAATAAGCATATTTCTATCCCTCGGGCCTCTGTAACACAGCCACAACAAAGCTTAAATTCTCCAACAGTCTATTGTGGCTTCAGAGTAGTAAAGCCATTATAGATGTGTTGCACTTGTTCCATCTGTAAGAAATGTCCATGAACTAATTCACATTTGTATCAGCCAACAACACCACAACACCTTGACAACTGAATTAAATGTTGATGCATGATTGCATTTTTCTTTCAAGGTTCTTTATTGAATAATCTTATTCACATTTATTTGGTTTCGATCATTTGTTTTTTTTACGATCATTTGTTATCTGATATCTCATTCAATTATGTGGCTTTTTTATTGCAATTTATTGGTTTTCTACCATAACTTTCCATCAGAGGCTCTAAACAGACCGCTGGGTTTTCCCTTCTGTGCATCAACTTTAACATTCTCCTCCTTTACATAGAGAGAATGACCTTATTGAAGTCAATATCAGCAGCTCATCTCAGTAAAGCCCACTTACCCACAGATAGGTGGGTGGTCAAGCCCGAGAGCCTCAGATGAGCAAGTGCGCTTATGGCATCAGATATTTAGGACAGACAGTCAAGTTCAGATGTGACTGGAAGGAAAGAGAAGACTGGGTGCACTGAAGTGATTACAAAGACGATGTTAGCCAAACGTGCAGCAGAGGAACGCTGGAAATTCCATAGTCAGGTCAAGGAAAGACGTACAAACAAATATCAGACAATGTTGTGACTGAGGATGGTGGTCTTGGATAGTAATTATTGGGTTTAGAGAGCATAGAGATGTTTTTATAAAAATAAAATGTAATTTCCTCTCATCAAGAATATCCAAAAACTTTTCGATCAAAACACTTTACCATTTCAGTATTAGTCACTGACGACATGAAATGATTAATGATAGGCACCTCATGAAACATGAGTCTACATTTGCTGTTAATACCAATAGTTTCCAGTAAACTGACAGTGAGAATAGATGATATTTGGACACTTAGTTACACTTAAAAATGAATGTAATTGTATTAGATGACAAAACAAGTGGCATCTGCAAACAAATGCTACTAGACCTTTTCTCAGAACTAACTTCCCATTTTTGAGACATTTTTGCAATTGCTTTTAAACAAGTAGTCTCGGGTGATTTTTTTTTTTTTTTTTTATTATTTATTTTTTTTGTAGATGTTTGAGTCAATTCCCCTCAAGTTTACACAGGTGTACTTCATCATACTACCCATAGACATGTTCCATATTTGACAACCAGAAAGAGTCCAAATACCTTTTTGCCCACCTTTACACCTTACAAGGGGCATTAACATGTGTTTCGTATCGGGGTAGTATCTGTATATTCTTTAGCTGGATCGCATTTACACCTTGCTGTCAAATGTGTCTCTACAGTGATCGGATAGAGATCCGATTACACTTACCGGCCCAATATGGAAAACATTACTTACCTATTACATCAGAGACAGCAGTAATCGTTTGAGGAGAGAAACGAGATATTCCAAGTGTTTTTCAGTGGAATAATTCATGGAGTACTGTTCATTAAATCAGGTGACAAGATCACAAGACGGCAGTTTTTGTTGTGTTCTTCACATTGCGATGGCAGAATAAAAAGAAAAAGTCAAATACCGGAAACGCAGCGCTTTAAAAACGTATGACTGTAGAGAAACCTCATCACTTAACTAGTTGCTTACGTAGTTGTATCGGGAAAACGAAAATACATTTGCATTTAAACATTTGAATATAGTCAGAATCCGTCCCTGACTATCTCTGAATTTGGCTTCAGTGATCCAATAACAATGTGTCTTTTTCCCCGTTTACACCTGGTATTAAGATGCACCTCGGGTGATCCAATCACATGTGGACAGGTGAGACATATCGCTGTTTAAACCAGGTCGCCTAAATGCATCTCCTGTGACCACTTGTGTTTGGATTTTGAGGGGAGGGACTCTTGATTTCATGATGACATACATCACTAGGTCAATGTGCTACTGCATGCTATTAAAGCGCAACAAAGACTGAAAAGACAAAGAAAGTGTGAAAAAAGGGTGCTCTGTTACTCCCAGATGAAGTTGAACATGTTGAACATTGAACAAATGTTGTTGAAGATGAAGCAACATTTAGAGCAGAATTATGCATTATTTTAGTGGAGTACCTGTAATACCCTGAGCTCAAGGTGTATACTTGTCATCTGTGTACATGAATGTTGATATCAGGCACACTGAATAAGATTAGTGAAGTTCTCATGCTTGTGTATGTGTAAGCTTTTTCAAATTTCCAGATCGGACCGTTGTTTTCTTTTAAAGCCGCTCACAACCGGCAAAGTTTAAACTCTTGATTGACAGGGGAGGGGAGGCGCTTCGCTGCTGTATGGGACGCATGCTGTACAGGATGGATTAGAGATTACGCCTCAAAAGCAAAGTGGTCACGTGTTTTTGACCACCTTTTGTATGTGGTGTTTGTGATCCGATCACAAAACATTTGAGACCCTGTTTTTGGAGCTCGAAAGATTTGGACCGCATTGATTTGCATTGCATGGATATATTCACATCATATCTCCAACAAAATATCTTCATTTGTGTTCTGCAGAAGAAAAAAAGAAAGTCATGTGTTTGAAATGGCGTGAGGATTGATGGGAGGATTATAATTTTGGGGTGAAATATTCCTTTAAGGGGTTTACTCCAACCGGCACTTGGACTACTAATCCAAAGGCTGCATGTTTATAATGCATGGTGGTTCATGAACTGTAGAATCTACGGGATTTGGAGTGTCCATTGTGCCTCTGAGCAAGACACTAAACCACAGGTTGCTGGAGGAAGTCTGTCCCTGTAGTTTGTGTACTGCCATTTTCTTTAGATAAAAAAACGTGTTGGTTGAATACCAATAATTGAACTAACTGTGAGCAAAGGGCTCATACACGTAAGGAAAAAAAATATATATATTTTTGTAAGTTTTAAATATTAATTTTTAATGTTGAAAATTTCCCTCACAGCAGCCATACAATGCTGTGTTGTCTTCACAATCTTCTCTGAACATCAGTAGCAATAACCTTCCAGCTCTGTACATTACTGTATTCTTACTGCATACAGAACACAAGGAATCTATCATAACTCTCATTTTATCTTTAGATCAATAATATTATTACTTAGTATTGTTTAAAAACTTGTTCTGTATGTACAGTCTAGGTGGAAAGAACTTCAAAAAGTCTGTTAACAGTCTTGCGTTCCCTCTTTTGATGTGCCAGAGTGACGGACCATTGGAAAATCCATCTTCAGGCCAAATATCAAATTTCTGTTCTGTTTTAGTAACAAAAACAGACCTACTGAAAGACTTCCCTCCGGTCCAACCAAAAATGCCCCTGGATGGCCAAAAGTAAACAAAAATAGGAAATGTTGGTCAAGGCTTCCCCACTCTATCCAGAGACCAAGAAAAAGAGAAGTGTAGAAAGCGTACTAAGGTCAGGATGAAAAGCACATTTTTGCCTCTGTGGTCTGAACTGAACTAATCCAGTGAAAAACAAACAGCTCCACATTCTCCTCCAGGTCATCCCCTAAATCTTCTGGTGACCTTCAGGTCGCCAGCTCCACAGCATGAAGAGAACGTGAAAGGAGCCTGTGCGTCAAGAGTCAATGTTTAGCTCCACAAACACATTTTCACCTTGTTTTTCTGCTCTGATCTCCAATGTCTTTAAGGATGAGGCAGGTTCATGCGGTCCTCGATCAGTGTGTTGTCTGCACCCTGTGTCTCCATGCACTGTCGCACGGTGGCGAGCACTCCGCTGAGACGTCGGTCAAGTGCGGCGAGATGTGGCTCCGTCAGCACTGGAAAAGCGGGGTCGTGGGCTGTGGCCTGTTGCATTGCTGAACTCAGAACACCCCCTTTCAGCAGGTTTAGCCTGTTCCAGGTGGAGACACGGACCCTTTTTGATCCAAAAATAGAAAAACACAGAAATAACTAATCAAATCCATGACAACTTTTTGTCTGGTGCTAGCAAACTGAAAATATCTGGAAAGCAAGGAGCCACTCTCTTGTATGGTGCTCACTGACATGTTCAGAGACTCTGAGACTATTCTGTTTCTGTTCATGTTTTCAACTTTTATCTAACGTTTTATTCAGCACTGTGTAAGTTCTGAATACTGGTTGAAAGCTATGTATCAGGGGTCATTCCACTGATGCACACAACATAAACACAGAAAGATGAGGGTTTAATAGATTTAATGCCCACTGCAATTAATTCTGAACCTATGGAGAATATTTCTCTCAATTAGTCAACCTCCAACTTAGACTTTGGGAAACATTTAATGCTACCTGAATTGGTGCTTTTTTTTTTTTTTAGTGCATTTCTATCTTTATACAGTGGAAAACTTTGTTTAGAAAATGTTAATAAAACATTATTGTTACAAACTGTTTTGCTTTATTTTCTGAGAAGAAACTACATGTGTTTTGACAGGAAAAGAAGTACAGTATATAAAGTAGGGCTGCAACTAACGATTATTTTGATAATCGATTAATCTTCGATTATTTCTACGATTAATCGGATAAAAACTGAAATTTTATTTCCTGTATTTTATTAAAATAAAAGGGCTTAAAGATTTGGTTTGATTTACATTACTGAATTCACGATTCTATACTCTCAAAAAACTTTGAACAAAGCCAGAATCATGAAGTTACGTTTGGATTTATTATTATTATTATTATTAGTAGTAGTAGTAGTAGTAGTAGTAGTAGAAACAGTTCCTTTACTTGTAAAACTTAACAAAAAGTGTTCATCATTAAAGAGTAAAACGATCCAGTGCATGGAGTGGGACAAAAAAAATCAGCCCAGCAGAGCGCAATAGTGACATGAGAATAGAAATATTAATAATTCTGCCCAGCTGAAAAATACATAATTATGTTAGATACATATGCTTGTAATATTATAGTTTTTAAAATGGTATTTTCACTGATTACATGTTTCTAAACTATTCTTTAAAAAAAAAAAATGTGTATGGCTTATCCAGTAAAATAATGTTTGCCATAGTATATATTTACTAGTGAAATCAGACATTATATGTGGCATTATCAGGAGGGCTTTCAAATATCAGGACTCTTAGCATTATTATACATTATATTCAGCATTACATACAGTTTAATATAGTACAATCATCTGTAAACCCTGTGCAAATTCACTCTGGCGCTGAAGACTCATCACGGTGCTCACTGTATTACATGCGCTTACATGAGCAGGAGAAAACACTTTAAAAACCGGCACACCTTGACTGCTGAGAATTCAGTCTGATATCCATGAAAGCTGCATAAGTGATTAAATTGAAACTGAAATCGTGGTATGATGTTGTACGAGTTTAATCAAAATGATTGCGCTCACTTTCTCCATTGCGATCGGTTTGATTGATGCGGATGAGTGCTCGCTTGCTCATTAAAGTTTAGCGGAGACTCACTTGTGGTAAGAACAAACAGTTTTGCGAAATACGCAGCTGATTTTGAACTCATAACATGTTTACATTATAAAACAGAGAAAATAGCAGTAAAATGAAAGTGATGCTCTGGAGAGAAACAACTCTCACGCATCAAACAGCACAAGCGCTCTGTAAATGCACCTGATGCAGCAGCCGCTCCACATTAAACTGTATGATTATTATGATCTTCTTTAAGGTGTTTATAAAGTGCTCTCGTGCGCTGGACATCTTTGGTCATGTTTTTCCCCCTTCAACTTGTCTCCGCTGTTTTTCAAACGAGTTTTATCATGCAACACATTTTTTAATTGGTTGTGAAGTGATGTTACTGACGGGGTTTCTCCGTGCTTACTGCAAACATCCAACTAATCGATAATGAAATTTGTTGTCGATGATTTCCATTATCGATAATTATCGATTTTATCGATTAGTTGTTGCAGCCCTAATATAGTGAAAATTTTGGACTTTTAAGATCTGTGATTAATTGCGATTTATGATAAACTATGTGATTAATCGTGATTAAATATATTAATCGACTGACGGCACTAGTTAAATTACAAACACATTCCTCTAGAAGATAGGGCTGTACATATTTATGAAGTCAAAGAGTATCAACTGTATTGAAATATTGTATAAAGGGGTGTTCATGCTGACAGCAGTTAAATTGTTGGAGGTCTGTGAAGTTGAATTGTGCTCTTGTTTGCTAGAAAGTGTAGCTAACTAGCTATTTATTTTTTTAATTAAGTGGTGTTATGTAGAGTAGGACTGGGCAATAGGAAGATGTAATCGGATATCGGCGATGTCTGACAACCCGATGCTGATTGCGACACACACTGACAGATGATGATCGCCAATATTGGGAAATGACAAAACCATGGAACTGGGAAGTTGCCAAATATATTAAATAGTAGCCCAGGGTGTGAAATGAACAGGGCCTGAAATTAATTTTGCCCAATTACCCACCACAGTGTGACCTGTAAGATGTCTCGGAGTGACGTGATAAGAAATGTTGTAGACACAAAGACACACTTGAAGAAACACACACTTTATTATATTTTTTCTGATTCGCTGTTTGTTCAGAGGCATGCAGTGCAAGCGTGTCTCATGGAACATGTGCATGTAGAGATTTCACACTTTCTTTTCTGTTTCAGTTATCTGAAATCAGTTTGCAAGAATAGTGTCATCCATGAGAATGCAGCAAATAACCTAAGACATTATCACCAGGTGCTCGGAGTTAAGCTCGCTTTATTTCCACTGAACAGTTCGAGCTTAACATGCATTGTGAATGCAAACAAAATAATACAAAAACACATTTACCTTGAACCCAAAATTGAGTTCTATTTCATTTTCTTTAGTTAGCATTAACTGTATTAACTAAACACAACTCAAACTAAAATTTGATAAGTACACAGTGGACATTTTTAGGCAGAATTTATTGGGGAACACAAGGGAATTTATCAGACTTACACCTAATAGGAAAACAGATTTATTTTTTTTTTTCTTCCTTTAAGCACAACATTAATTAAACTGTTGTTGCTGTTTTATGAAAGTACAAATTATGTGAATTGTGTTAAAATTTCTAGAGGTTACGGTTATTTTTTTTAAAAACTATTATTATTATCCTTATTTTCATTATTATGTTCACATTTATAATGGACTTTATATCTTAATTTGTATTGGTCATTTTCCACCTGTTGTCATAGACAGATACTTGCGTAAAGGCAAATGGGGCAGGTGGAGGACGTAAGAAACTGTAAATATTTGGATTTGTGGAGGTTATATACTGTACGATCATTTGACCACTTTATTTTATTTTTTATTGCTTTTCCGTTTCTTTTGAAGTGCAACTTGAATTTAGAAATTCTTTGGTTTAAGTTTTTCAGGTTTCAATAAATGAATAGAAATTTTAAAGCAAAATCAATAAAGCTAAAATGTTCACCTATCAGGAGGCTCAATATCACTGTGCTGTGCAAACTTTATTGCATCACCAAAGGTCGCCGTTACCCATGTCACCTCAAATCATCAGCTCTCGCTGAAAATGAATGATTTCCGATCACTTTGTTACGCAAATTACCGTCAGTGTGAATGCATCTTAACTCGGATATAACTGTCATCGTCAAAAAGCAAACAGCAATGTAAATGTAAATGCATAAATGTAAATGCAAAAAGGCTGTTTAGTGTTCAGTGATAGAACGTATTTCACATACACGTACAATTAAAGATGCATATGGCTCTTTCTCTGTGAGCCAATCAATAACTCATTCTGGGTGCTTATCAGTCCTTAATCCCCTGATATACTTCAACATCCTGTGTGGCTAATTCAATTCAAATTCTGACTCATGAATTGAAAAGGAAGTCAACTCTTAAATTCACAATTGCCCAGAGAGGATTGTGAGGGGAAGTTTAAGATCTGTGTATGCGTGCGTACTCACATGCAGCACTGATAAAGAGGTGCGAGAATACTCCTCTCATCCAGAGCAGGGTTGCCAAAACTGCAAGTGGAAACACAAGTTCAAGTTAAACATTTTTAAACATGAAAATTCTATTGCATCACCTATTTCTAACTCTGTCCAGTCTGTGTATTTTTTCCCTACCTTTTAGCATTGTCCAGAAGGATGAGCATGCTGGCTCCGCCGTCGTCCTGAAAACTCTCGTAGTGATGGCGATCAGCATTGCCGATAAGGTAATCAAAGATGGCAGTGTCAATGACATCCAGGAGCCGTGGACCGGCATCATATGGAGGCATTTTCTGGACAGCCTCGCAGTAGCTCTCATCATACTCCCACCTAGCAAAGACAAAGAGTCATCAGTCAACACAATAAATAATAACAGACAAACTCTCTTGAACATGTTCATTCATTGACTCCACCAGTCCTGGATTAATGTCAATTTCTCAATTTCAGAGGAAACACCATCTTATTTTCTCTGTGCACGATGTGTCTGATGCTCAATGGCTGTGGGCTCTGAAAACCCATCAGGCCAACTGGCAACCACTCAGAAATACAACAAGGACTGCTGTGTTTTGCAAGGGGCTGATGGGATGGTTTAAGAGCTGAGCGCTCTGTCAATGGTGTGAACTGTGCGAGGAAATCTGAAGTGTCATGTGAATATTTAATAAATATACAGGTCAAATATCTTGACAGCAGACACCACATGGTCCATTCTGTTGATGTAAAGGGAAAAAACCCTGCAACAATACAACCTCCGGATTATTCAAATCACTATATGACAGAAAGTTCCTGGAGTCCACGGGCATTTTTTTTTTTTTTTCAAGATATAAAGTGATTTTCTCAATCATTTATACACAAAGACACATTCTATAAGCAAAATCTCAAACCACTACATCAATTACAGAAAGACATTTCCTAAATCTATTAAGACTAATCACCTGTGATGTGCGCTCATGAGAGGAATGACGTAAGCTTGTTTGTAAGGTCATGAGTCACGTGGAGGAGGAGTCAGGAAGCGCGTCATTGTTTACAAGAGAAAGTTGTGCTGTTCACAAACCAAAACAGTCAAAAACAATTTCAAAACAATATAAAAGAAATAAAAAATAATTTCCAAATAATAATAATAATTAAAAAAAAATTTAAACAATGACACGTGACCTTACCAACAAGCTTACGTCATCCCTCTCATGAGCGCGCGTCACAGAGATGTACGGAAGCGAACATTTGTAGTTAAAAAGTATATAAGTATTGTTTTGTTTCTCAAAATAATCAATCAGGTTTGGGTTCAGAAGAACTTTATTTGTCGACTGGAGTCGTGTGAATTATTTTGATGCACCCTAAATATGCATTTTGGACCGTCAAAAAAATGGAGGACATTCACTTGCATTGTTTAGAGGAGGAGGCCTGAAATGAAATTCTAAAAGTCTTAAATTCCGTTTTGATGAAGAAAGAAACTAGGATACATCTTGGATGGCCTGAGGGTGAGTAAATTATCAGCAAATCTTCATTTTTGGGTGAACTATTCCTTTAAATACTTAAAAGGTAACCTAAATAATTCGAGTAATAACAGTTTAAAGAATGTGTTACAACTACCGCAGTTTCTACATTTTTTGATTTTGTATTTAGAGTTTCTATGTGTGTTTAGGCAACTGTTTTTATTTATAAAAATGTCAGATTTTGTTGTTTAGAAACCATAATTACTGTAGTTACATTACTACACAACCATGGTAGTGTTTTACCTGTGGTAACCATGGTCTTCTTACAAATACCACTGTTAAAACTATGGATACTTTGAAAGAACTATGGTAAAACTAAGCTGTCAGTTTTCCTTCTGTGCAAAATCTGTTCAGTTCAAATGCTCTCTGACTGTAGGAAAAAATAACTGGCTTTGTCTGCCTTAAAATATTCTAAGAGAGATGATTTTAATTCAATCATTAAGAGCCAGAGGAAAGGAATTGGTCTCGCTGTCAAAATAATTTAGCTCTATCTATATAAATAAGGTGTTAACTTTTTTTTATTTTTTTTATTTTTTTTTAAACAGTCATTTTACATCTACATCTTAACTCAGTCAATGCTTCACTGTCAAATGATCATTTCAAAATATGAAAAAGTATGCAATATTATTAGTAATTTCACTTATTTGTCCAATACAGTAATAGTATAATTTGTATTATTAGTTTTACATTTTTTCTTTTATAGGCCCGAGACTCCCACCGGTACTACCAAATCAGGTGCTGCGGTGCCACTGCTCTTATATGTTAGTCTGGAGCCCTGACAAGTTGCCATCAGGCTCTTTTACATTGTAAGGGGCCACAACTGCTTTGCTGCCTGGAGCCTTAACATTACATCTGATGGCTGTTCTCAGCGGTTTATGAGACTATTTATCTCAGCAACAGAGCCAGGGCAGCCACAGCACTTATGCTAAGTTGTTATGTTCTTTACTTTAATACTGCTCACTCCTCACATTTCCCAATCCAGTTAAAGAGTTCTTCTTAGCATAGTGGTGATTAGTATAGACAGAACCGGAAATCCCAACGACTTCTCCAGGAAGGGAGTTGGCTTGTGGAAACATTATCTTTGACTCTTGCCAGATAACTCTTTGCATGAGTCAGCCTGCCATAACTAACGTATTTACCAAATTTTACAAATGCATTGCATGTTATTACAATATTGGTTAGGACAGTGGAGACAGACCGAAAGGGAGTGGCAAAGACAGGAAGAATGAGATTCAAAAAATGTCTACTAGAGTAAATTACAGAAAACATATTCTTTGTACACTTGGACTATTGTGTCCAAGATATACTGTAGCCCTCTTCACAACTTACCCATGTGACAACAAGCCACAGTCTCCCTTAAGTGGATTACATTACAATTGTTTTTCGAAAGGTATAAAACCAGACGAAATCCAGCAATTAAACACGCTATTTAGGTTAACAGTGTTAAGGAGAAGCATAAGAAAACATTCAAATTTAAGGTTTCATACATTGCAAACTGCCCGATAAGAACTAACATTGCCTGTGATGTAGATGATATTTCAGGCAGTGCAGGGGACTTTGATTGATAACAGAGAGGAGCAAGACATGAGTGCCAAGTTTCTGGTTGATTCAGTGATTATCTTACTATATTTCATTTGCTTTCATAGTGACTAGGCTGTGGCTTGGTCAACGAAAGGGTATTAATTTGACACTATATGTATACTTTGGGCATTTGTTTCAATATTTCCAACTGCAATCATGCATGATTGATGATGCAATGATGATTTCATTTACTGTTTTTTTGACTATATTAACATGAATTTGTATGTTTTTAGACTAGGTGTATGTAAACCTTTGGCCTCTGTAAGTAGGCCTTTTAGACTGAGTATTTCATTTATTGTTAATTTAACTCATAAAATACAAGTCAATCAACTGAGCTATTTTTCTGTCCAAAACTACAAACACAAAACCAAAACCAGTGTTTGGTATGTGTTTTTAGGTTTAGGAAAAAGATTAAGCCTCATTACAAGAAATTACTCTTTGCTTTTGGAAAAACCTGTAAGCCACAACCCTGAAGTTCTCTAGACCGAGAAGTTCTGTGTCCTGTGTTGCACTGTTATTTAATTTAGTAATTCCTATACAGTCCAACATGCATGAGCTACATTATCAGTGTGCACTCTAACTGTTGAACTTTTCTGTCCTTATTGCAATCCAACACATTTAAAATGATGGCACTTGTTAACTGAAATAAAAGCCAAGATTTCAGTAATGCTCAGTGAAAGTTCCACTGACCAAGATAGTGAGTGAAAGGCTGAAACTTCAGTTAGTTGCTAAAGCCATAGCTGTTTACCTGTCCACTCATTCCAGACAAAGCATGACAAGAGGTTGAGAGGGGAGAGTACGAGAGAGAGATTACAATCAATCGGCATCAGTACCTGGCGAGTTTGCCCTCTCGGTATGTCCGTCCCCAGGGGTGTCTGTGTTTCTGTAGTGGCCAGACGTCAGGGAGCCACAGGGTAACCGATCCCTCCATCACATCTGCCTCTGCACACGCAGGCTCAGTCTCACGACAGTAATAACACTTCCCATAGAAGCATGAATTATTTCCTACAGAATGAGAGATTATCATCAATTACCTTACGTAAAATTAGGGGCCAGACCAAAGGGGTGGAGCCCCTTATAGTACCCGTTAATTTTCTTATTATTATTTTTCTTGCTCTAGCATTGACGTCTATGGCAGCCTTTAGAACAATTTGGAGGAAAGTTGTGAAATTTGGCACACTTATTGGGCTAGGCCTCAATTGTCTTTTGACCAACTTTGGTGTCTTTCAGACTAACCCTCTAATGCCACTACAAGTTCAACATTTCTTTTGTTCTGTTCTTATGCTTATAAAATTTGAACCCTTTGGTCTAGAAGAAGAATTTTTTTTCTTCTGGTTTCACTCATCATGCAGAGTTGTGTGAAACTACTAAATTCTTTGTACGTTGGATCGATCATGCAACATCGTAAAATATACCGTTAACCGTTTTTCCACTACTCAGATGACCTTCTGAGCACACAAAAGACAAAGGACTTTTAATTTTCGCAGCAGTTACCGAATCCTTGAAACAAAGTTGGTGGAGTCAACAAAAAACAGGAAGTCAGGCTGTATCTCAGCAATGCTTTGTCCTATCAAAATGAAACTTGGTATGCATCATTGTAACCAAGATCTCAGCATATAAAGCATGCGAAGTTTTTTCACAGCACCCTTTACTGGTCAAGAAATCCCAAAATTGACATTTTTGGTCATAACTTTTGAATGATTTTTTTTCCAAAAATCACGGTTAAGCTCTCTCTCTTTGGATTCTTTGGGTCACAAAGGATCGCTGTTCCCTCTAAGCTATTATCCTGTGAGTTATTAACATAAACAATAGCATATGCCTTACGTGAATGCACACAGGTGCAACAAATCAGGTATGTGTCAAAATATCAGATCTGTGCATGCTTTGCAGTGTAAATGTACTAACGCAGCCTAATAGATCAGCCGCTGTCTGTTATGTTATTTATATTGTAACACTTTACAATAAGGTAAACATTTTTTAAACTTAATGTTAGTTAATAAAAATACACTTTTTCAGTGTTAGTTTATGTTAGTTCATAGTGCATTAACTAATGTTAACTAATACAACTTTTGATTTTAAAAATGTATATGTTTTAATTAACATTAACTAAAATTGATAAATGCTGTAAAAGTATTATTCACTGCTAGTGAGAACTAGTGAGAAAGTACTTGCAAGAAATTGGTTAGTCATCATTTTATTTAAATGTCTACATATGTTCAAATGTTGTTGTAATTACATATTGGGCTAAATCATCTGCCGTTTTCCATTGGACTTTTTTAATAATAGGATCAAATGGGCAGATTACATTCATATCAAACTTTATTGGCAAGAGAAAATTAAGTGTACATTGTCAATGCATTATTAGATAGTATACTTACGCTTTTGAAATGGGTTCTTAAATAACGTGTTATAATTCCTAGCCCTAATATATATGCACATATATACTGTATATACAGTATATATATATATATACAGTATATATATATACAGTATATATATATATATATATATATATATATACACACACCAATAATCCACAACATTAAAACCACCTGCCTAATACTCAAACCAGCCCATCTGGCACCAACAATCATGCCACGGTCCAAATCACTGAGATCAAATTTTTTCCCCATTCTGATGGTTGATGTGAACATTAACTGAAGCTCCTGACCCATATCTGCATGATTTTATGCACTGCACTGCTGCCACACGATTGGCTGATCAGATAATCGCATGGATGATTGTTAGATGGGCTGATTTGAGTATTTCTGTAACTGCTGATCTCCAGGGATTTTCATGCACAACAGTTTCTAGAATTTACTCCGAATGTTGCCAAAAACAAAAAACATTCAGTGAGCACCAGTTCTGCGAATGGAAACACCTTGTTGATGAGAGAGGTCAACAGAGAATGGCCAGACTGGTTCGAACTGACAAAGTCCACGGTAACTCAGATACAGAGGTGGGTAGTAACGCGCTACATTTACTCCGTTACATTTACTTGAGTAACTTTTTGGGAAAATATGTACTTTTAGAGTAGGTTTAAAAGTGGGTACTTTTTACTCTCACTCAAGTAAATTTCTAATGAAATATTTTTACTTTTACTTCTTTACATTGGGTGGCGTTCCTGTCGTTACATAACTGGGTTTAATTTTAACTAATGTATAATTTATTGAGAGATTACTGAATGGGATTTTTACGAGAGCGGAAGTTCACACAGCTGCGCGTGCCGAGTCGGTGTCACAGACTGTCACTCAATCACTGCAGCAGCATCAAACTTCTCAAAGTGAAACACTTTCTTCGCTCCGCACAGTGAAAAAAATAATAGATTCGTCATGTAATGCCTTCATTTAACACCAAGACAAGCTGATATTTCAAGATTAAAATCACATCTCCAACTTAAGGCCGCACGCTGAGGTAAGTTTTGGCTCTTATCCTAACACGGGCTTTTCTGTGTAATGAGATGGTCATTTTCAGGTTGATAATGTAACTGGGCTCTTTTGACATCAGTTTTTAAGTGTACATTTTTAAATCAGTGCAGCAATATATCAGTGCGCTTTGTCCTGCGTCCCGCATGTAATAAGCAGTATTTATGCATTTACTCCGAGCCCTCGCAGGGGTACTGGAAACTAATCGCAGCTACTTCGGTGGATTAAATGTATAAATCCATGTAAACATCCAAGTTAAGTGTAAATCACTGCCATTCGCATGATCGACAACAGGAGTGCGAACAGACAGCATTTCTGCGCAAGCACAGCGAGGTGCGTGGGGCACGTGCGTGTGAGATGTGTGGGCGTGAGGCAATCGTATGGCAAAGAGAGTAGCTGTGTCCTCAATTGTTCACTCATTCACTATTTCCTATATAGTGAATGGCAGTTAGTGCACTATGTCTCAGCAGTAAGTGACCGAAATGAGTGAATTCGGACGTGTGTCGGATCTCTGGGGCTGTCGCAGAAACAACGTCACATATGAAATTTTAAAATACTTGGGCCTTACTTGTTATTCTTATTAAATAATATATTAATACAATAAATCTTCATTCTGTTTGTCATTTTTAATATATACTGTGTGTTAATATAAAGAGTAAGCACATCTGATCAAAACAAAAGTACATTTTGTACAAAAATACAAACTATATGTTTATATGTTATTTTAATCGAGTAATGATTTGTCAGAAAGTAATTTACTGCATTCAGCATGAAATAAAACATTGCAGGAGTGAAGGAAGCAGTAAACTCCCAGCTCGTACGTCTTCCCGTGGTGGATTGTGGGCAAATAACCACTGTCGAGTGTACATTAAATGTACACTTGAAATTAGAGTGCATTGTGGGTAAGAATGAGTGAACAAAAGTAGGGAACAAGTGGCTCACTCAGAATTCAGACACTCCTACAAAATAGCGGACACTCGAAATAGTGCACTATATAGTGGACAGGGGGCGGTTTCAGACACAGTGAGTGTTCCGCGACCGGTGTTGGTGCCCTACGTGGGCTGCGTACTCTGCATTTAGAGAGCGGCGGTACTGCTGTACAGAACTAATGATCTAAATACTTATGACACTGAAAACTGTAACTACACTGAAATAAGAATCCACACAGGACTTTAAAAGCTATGAAATAGCGAAAGAAGGCATTAATAAAGCATGATCTTGCTTTGGTTAATATTTCAGCATTATATATAATGTCCTTGTGGTACGTTTTCATGTTTTCAACGTAATAATTACTAGAAATGTTTCCAAACCTCTCCTCTTATTGACAAATTCATCCAGATCTGACAAGAGCTCTTAAAGGGATAGTTCACCCAAAAATTAAAATTCTCATTATTTACTGACCCTATTGCCACCCCAGATGTGTATGACTTTCTTTCATCTGCTGAACACAAATTAAGATTTTTAGAAGAATTTCTCAGCTCTGTAGGTCCATACGATGCAAGTGAATGGGTGCCAACATTTTAGAGCTGAACAAACAAACAAACATAAGTCAGCAGTGGTTAAATCAGTCTCTTCAGAAGCAATGTGATAGGTGTGGAAGAGAAACAGAGAAACAGATCACTTTCACATTCTTCTTCTTCTTGTGTTTTTGGTGATTCACATTCTTCTCTGCATATCACCCCTGCTGTCTAGCAAAAAATGACAAATATTGATATGTTTCTCACCTACACCTATCATATCACTTCTGAATACATGGATTTAACCACTGGAGTCTTATGGATTACTTTTATGCTGCCTTTATGTGCTTTTTCGAGCATCAAAATTTTGGCCTACAGAGCTAAAATATTCTTCTAAAAATCTTAATTTGTGTTCTGCAGAAGAAAGGAAGTCATACACATCTGGGATGGCATGAGGGTGAGTAAATGATGAGATAATTTTAATTTTTGGGTAAACTCTCTCTTTAAAGAGATAGCTCAGCCATCATTTAATATTCTGTCATCATTTCCCTACCCTCATGTTGTTCCAAACCAGTGTGACACTTTGTATTATGTGGAACATAAAAGATGTTAGACAATGTTAGAGACTGACAGTCTTGCTCATTCACTTTCTATATATATATAAACACATTCACTGAAAGTAAATGGTAAATGGAAAGTAAAAGGCTAACATTCTGTCTAATATCTCCTTACTGTGTTGATACATGGAAGAAAGTCATACGGGTTTGGAACAACATGATGGTGAAATGACAGCATTTCCATTAATAATAATAATAATTCTGTAGTACATGTTCAGTGTGTATTATGTAATGGAATATAGGGGAGTAAATGTCTATTATGTCATTTGTGAAAGTAATTAGTTACTACTTGAGTACTCTTTTAATTGGATACATTCTCTTACTCAAGTAATTATTTATGTTAGTACTTTTACTTCTACTTGAGTAATTATTTTTTTGAAGTAATTGTACTTTTACTTGAGTACAGTTATTGGCTACTTTACCCACCCCTGCTCAGATAACCGCTCTGTACAACTGTGGTGAGAAGAATATCATCTCAGAATGCTATTCTGAGATGCGGGTTGGCGCTGTTTTGGCAGCACGAGGGGGACCTACACAATATTAGGCAAGTGGTTTTAATGTTGTGGCTGATCTGTGTGTGTGTGTGTGTGTATATATATATATATATATATATATATATATATATATATACACACACACACAGTACTGTGCAAAAGTCTTAGCACATAAGATGTTTCACAAAAGCATTTGTCTTAAGATGGTTATTTATATCTTCAGCTTTAGTGTGTCAGTAGGAAATATAAATGTTAGACTCCCAAACATTACTTTTGGAAAATAGAAAAGATCAGAATAGATGAACAGGGAGCCCTGCAACAGATGTCATGGTCCCCACAAAGCCCATCACTGAACATCGTGTCAGTCTGAGATTACATGAAGAGACAGAAGCAACTGAGACAGCCGAAATAGATAGAAGAACTTTGGCGAGTTCTCCAAGAAGCTTGGAACATCCTATCTGCCAACAACCAAGAAAAATTGTGTCCAGGTGTACATGTGTGTGTGTATATATGTGTGTGTATATATATATATATATATATATATATATATATATATATATATATATATATATATATATATTTATTGTGCGCATGTGGCAGAAGGTTCTGCCCAATAGAAATAGGATTTACTTAGCAAGAACAAGTTCAAGAATTATTTTTTTTTGATGAGACATACTATCTGTCCATCTTTGTGATTTTTATCATAAATTACTGTATCTTTTAAACACTTTGTCATATCAAAACTTGGTACACAGTACTGACACTCAGTTCTGAGGATATGTGAGCATTTGAGACAGTGCCACCTAGTGATCAGCTGTTTTCTTTGGCACACCTACACATTTTTCCTCACATGACCTTTACACCAAGACAGACAAGCGTATATATTTATATACAGTACTGTGCAAAAGTTTTAGGCACTTAAGATGTTTCACAAAAACATTTGTCAAGATGGTTATTTATATCTTCAGCTTTAGTGTGTCAATAGGAAAAATACATTTTAGACTCCCAAACATTACATTTTGCAAATAGAAAAAATTAGAACAGAAGAACAGGGAGCCCTGCAACAGATGTCATGGTCCCCACAGAGTTCCCCACTGAACATCATGTCTGTCTGAGATTACATAAAGAGACAGAAGCAACTGAGACTAAATAGATAGAAGAACTGTGGTGAATTCTCCAAGAAGCTTGGAACATCCTATCTGCCAACAACCAAGAAAAACTGTGTCCAGGTGTACCTAGGAGGATCGGGGCTGTTTTAAAGGCAAAGGTGGCCACACCAAATATTGATTTAGCTTTTTTATGTTTACTGGACTTTGTATGATGTTAAGTGATAAATGAAAACTATTTATGGCATTATTTTTGAAGACATCCTCACTATGCAACATTTTTCACAAGTGCCTAAAACTTTTGCACAGTACTGTATATATTTTTATTTTTTATTTTAAACACTTCGGCAGCAGTAGCAACAGCATTTTCTCAGCTATACTTTGGTGTGTGGACTCTTAAATTGATACGGCTCTTTAACATCATCTTATGTTGTTGGCTGTGTGTCAAAGTGTGTAAAGCAGTAGGCTACAATCCCAAAAGTTGGGAGTTCGAACCCGTTTGTGGCAAGCTGATAATTTATCTCTCTATTTTTGATTTCATAGTTTAGCCCTAGATTTGGCACATATTTTTGGATATGCTTATTGTTGTTAATTACACCCAGCCTAGTCTCAAATGTGTACATCCGCATTCCCTGAACTCTTAAAATTGGCTTAGTAAATATTGGCCTGGCATGGCCCCGTGCGGCTTGCTATATTTTTATTTTATTAAAATGAAGTTGCTAAAGGCATTTGATCTGCAATCTGAAAAAGCAATCTGATCTGATTTAAGCAGTGGATTATGCTACAGTCCAGCACAAGCACATATCCGACTCAACCAACACTTTATTCCCATTCTCTCACAAATACTGCTTGACAGATGCAATATGGCACAGTTGTTGGTTCAGCTAATCTTAAAGGTGCAGTGGTTAATGATGCCTTGTATTAAAACTGTACCATATTCTAAAGGGTCAGAGTTCAGAGGTCTGCAGTAGTAAATGTCAAAGGTTGTGTAGTCTCAGCCACAGACGGCATGCCCACAGACCTCACTAATCCTCCAAAACCTCACGTACAAGATCAAGCTCTGGCTGGAAGTTTTACATATCTGTCAGATGGTCTCCCTCTATCACATGCTCTAATTACAATTAAATGTTTGATTGTGTCTGTTCATACATGGGTAAAGAGACCGCTCAAAACATATGTCAGCGAATGTGTTTGTGTGCGTTAATGGTGTTCTAAATGCAGGAAAATATTTTATGGTAAAGCGAACAGCTTTAGTAAGTGCATTGTGCACTATATTACTCTCACTATGAGAGAGAGAAAGAGAGCGCGAATGAACAACTGAGAAGAGGGAAGAAAGATCAGCAGACAGATTATGAGGGATGTAAAATGAGAAAATGTGCAGAAGAAAAGCAAAAGGACTGAGTAATCTCACTGGAAAGAAAACATAAAAGCAGAATAAAAGGGTGAAACTGACCGTGCATCAGAAAAGTGCTTAGGAGTTGGTCTGTGGCTGCTGGCTTTATCTCTGTAAGTAGATTAATAAACCTCCCCACCACCAGAGGCGCTCTCCTAAAACCCAGGATCCTGCAGGTGGAGAAGCTCATGACTTACACAGAAATGATACATAAGTACAGATTTTTAATATAGGGATTAATGACAATTTATGTCTACAAGTTTCCTTTATGTGCAGTACAGGTGTTAGAGTTGGATGCACAATTAATCGTACATTATTTAAGATTGTGCCTTTGCAGTGAAGTAATTGTACAAAGTGCCGATTAAAGCATTCATTTCAGTCTACTCCCTTTGTACAAAACCAAAGATTTCTATTTATACAGTTTTTCTGGATAAAACTAACAACCAAGCACATACTGTGCTGATGAATGCAAGGGCAAATCAGAGGAATAAAGGTAAAGTTCACTCAAAAAATTTTTTATTTATTCACTCTTATGTTTTTCCAAACATGTAATGTCATTACTTTTCTGTGGCACATCATAGGAAGCTATTGTATAACTTTATAAAAATACTATCTTATACTTTGCATACAGCTTGGCAGCCGTGGTCAGTATGAACGGTTATTGGAAAAAGTTGTGTTTCCCATTAGCGTTCCATTGGAAGAACTAACTCTCTATGGGATAGGAATGACATGAGAGGGAGTCAAATTTAAAAAGACAGAATTGTCTTATTTGGGTGAAATAATCTGTAACATTTAGACCTATCACTAATGACAATCAGATCTGATGAGTATGTATTAAGCCGACTGATCCATTGATGCATGTGTTAAACTTAAATCTAGTTCACTGTAGCCCATGAAAATGAGTGCTGAGGAAACATCACCTGGCAAAGCAAAAGAAGATTTATTATTATAGCAAAAGCCTTGCCAATAATTTGTTTTTGGTTTTTTTATTCAATAGGGATGATTTAAAAAAAAATTGGCAGCCAGGAAGTCTGTTGCCTCAACAGTGTCTAACACCATGTCTACACTGCAACCGAACAATGCGATGGAACATGACGAAACTACATTGCTCCCTTAATAATAAACAAAGCTGTGACATCACAATTTTAATTCTGCAGTGTATACAGCTTCCTGAATTATTATAGGACCATTTTAGTATATTGTGTAGTGTATATTTATTTAAAATTTCAATAAAAGTTTTGTATTTGATGCTACTAGGAGGACCAGTGTCAAGTTGACTGTTTAGGACCTGTACTGATGTATAACACCCTGTCTACACCGGGCGCTTCCACTGACACAACGGCTTGAGGCCGTCTACACCTGACGCGTCGACATGAATGTTCTAAACTGTTTAATTTGCGTAGTAGCACCAGCAGGTCCAGCGCAAAACAGACGCTTCCAGTGTAGACAGCATCATTGATTATAATGGGGTTCTATTACTTTTGACATGACATGCCACTCGCTTCCGGTGTAGACAGGGTGTTACAGCAATAAAGTAATATAGGGGCATAATTCTCAGCTTTATAGTTGTGGATATACAGTATACATCCAAACGAATGCAAGTTGCCCCACATAGAGTACGTATTTTGTATTTAAATTCCATAAATCGAAATTAATAATCAAAATTACAATTTAAATGTAAATAAGCAATAATTATGCTATGATAATAGTGCATCCTTTGTTAGTGTGTGTGTGTGTGTGTGTGCGTGCATGTTACCTGTCCAAGTGAAAAGCAGCGATTTCTGCATTATGTCGATCGTAGCCTGCATATGGCTCTCCCTCGACCACATCATCTCTGTTGTACCTAATAATGAAAGAATAAAGGAGATTTATATACACAAGAGAGACAGCCAGAGAACAAGAGAAAAGCAAAAAAAATGACATAAAAGGCATAAACCTCACCTAATGTAAACACCTTGTTCCTTGAACAACAGGATGTAGTGAAAAGCAAATACTACATTGTTTGCGTCTACTGGTATTTTCCAATGCAAACCACATTTACTACCAACTATCAAACACGCTCAGCAAAGCCAGCTCATTAATCTCATGTAAAATTATATATTGCGCAGCAATATTAGATGATCCAATGCTTTTTTCTGGTTCAAATAGTAAAGTTTGTCAAAACGATCCCTTCCCAGATGTTAGCTATAAGCGTACTGAGCTTGAAACATGTCACAGATTAAAGGAACAGTCAACAGTCTATCTGAATCATCATGGTAAAAGAACGATTTGATACGAAGCATCAGTGACAGTAACATCTGTAACTCATTGATATGGGTATTTAAAGTAAAAGGAGACCATTTGTTCATCATACTTAACATCGACATAAGTAAGCTCTGTACAGAAAATATCAATTTATTTGAATGAATATTGTTTAAGTGATATAAATGTAACCTTTAAAATGTTACAGACATGACACAGCACAGAAACGCAGCAACCTCATAAATGTGTCTCTTATCATTTAAAGAGAAGTGCTGTTATGACGAAATGTGTATAACCTATTTCTCAGACATTATCTCATCTTTCTGAAAAAGATAAAGATCATTTTTAATATCATGTGAAAAGTCCCTTAACTTGTCTTTTACAACCATGAAATGGTGCACACATCATGGGAGGTGGGAAAACAATGCAATTTCTTGAGAAACAAACAAAAAAAAAATCATTATACCACTTTAATACAGTACAACATAAACCTAAATGAACAATTTAGCAGGGGTTTGTACATTTGCTTAAAACTTGACATTTTCATGAAATTACCCACCTATAACATTTCAAAATATGTAGAGCTTAAGGAAAAGTTTACCCAAAAATGTTACCATTCACCATCTCTGTATTGAAAAAACATGCTGTTAAGTGAATGGTGACTAATATACGGCCTAACATCTCCTTTTAAGTTCCATGGAGGAAAGTTATATGGGTTTGGAACAACATCAGGGTACAGTTGGGCAATATATCAAATATTCACGATATAATCACAACGATTTTGATCACAATATAATATTACGCAATATCATGAATATCGTGATGATTTTAATGTGCTTTTTATTTGGCCATTAAGTGTCATATATAGCTCATAGGTAGCCTAAGTTCACGATCCTTCAGGTCTGCACAGTTAATCAAAATAACATTAAAACGGCGATATGGTCATATGTGATTTTTAAACTGCAAAAGGCTGCAATTAAAGACAGATAAACATGGTCTGTCTGCGCTTCAGAATAATCGGGTAAGGCTCTGATCTGTGCATGTACGGGCTCGTGGGCTTGTGTTTTTAGCGCTTTTAGAGCAGTTCACATGCATTGTAAAAGAAAAGTACTGCAGGTTAAAGCATTCGTGCAATTCCAAACATTATCCACCACTACAAGTTATTATACAAATCTACAAATGTGACACAGTATAACGGAAAAGGAGGAGATGACAGCATTTCACCATATGCGGAACACAGTAACCTAAACATTGCACTTTCAGTGTCAAAATAAAAGCTCCAGGTGAAGGGAAAGTAATTAGGACAGAAATATTAATTACTTTTATTTAAAACAAATCTATTCCTCAAAATAATTATGATTATTCAGTGTTATATTATAATAATAAACTTGACTGGATTACACAGTCAAAGTTTAGTATTATTCAATATTCAACTGAGTTCCAAAAAGTAAGTGAAGCATTCAAAAAAAATATTTAGTAAAAATATATGAAGTAATGCTTTTTCATTAAGCTATGTATCATTTTATGTAAATATTCTACTATGTATCATTTCTGTAAATATAAAAGAACATATCAATGATTAATTAAATCTCATCTCCTTCAAAGTCATTGTTTACTCATCCCTGTGTTGTTATAACCTCATCTGGCTTTCTTTCTTTTCCCTAACACATAGGGAGAAATTGTGAAACAATTTTGTACTCAGTGATGTCATATAGTGGCAGTTTATGGTGACCACCTCTTCAAGCTTCAAAAAGATGCAAAAGTATAATTCAGAAGTCTAATAAATTATTCCATGAGACTCATGATTGTAATGGAAGCATACGATGAGCTTTGGTGGGAAACAAACCGAAATCAAATGTATTATTTAGTGAAACCGTTGACCGACCGTTGCTCTCCTCTGTGCTTTCATGAGACTGCATGAGAGCAGTATCTGTCACCATATGGGGCGTTCAAGTGAAAACTCATTTTGTTTATCTAAAAACAGGTCTACCACAGCGATATTAACAACAGAACACAACACAGCTGCACACAAACCAGAGAACAGAACTTACTAAATATGTCTGATGAGTTTGTAGTCAGAGAATAGATGCATTTCTATGCCCAGCCTTATTAATTTGACATTTTCAATTGAACTGAGAGCGATAGACAGAGAAGGCTGAAGGCAGATACAATGGTTTTCGATTGAATGCCCTATTTCGTGAGCGGGAGCTGCTTGAACCTGCTCTCGCACAGTCTCATGAACGTGCAGAGGAGAGCAACGGTCGGTCAACAGTTTCACTAAATAATACATTAGATTTCAGTTGGTTTCTCAACAAACATCATGGTATGCTTTCATAACAACCATGAGTCTCATGGAATAATTTATTAGACTTCTGAATTATACTTTTGTGTCCTTATGAAACTTGAAGAGGTGGTCACCATAAACTGCCATTGTATGACATCACTGAGCACAGCATTGTTTTTTTAAATGTCTCCCTGTGTGTTAGGAAAAAGAAAGACAGTCATATGGGGTTATAACACAGGGATGAGTAAACAATGACTGAATTTTCATTTTTTGGTGAACTATCCCTTTAAATCTACTTGGTTTGGATGAAATAATGGTTCCTCTGATTTAAAAAATATCACCTTTGAGCCATTTCAGAGCAAATACATGATTATTGAGATATACTCTCTCTCTCTCTATATAATATCGTCAATAGGCTGAAAAATATCTAGATATAATTTTTATAGCCATATTGCCCAGTCCAAGAAAAAAAGCTGTTACTTTTGCGGTTATTTTTGGGTAAACAATCTATTTAACTCAAAGGCTGAAAAAGAACATCTCCATTTGTGTGGAGATTTGCCCACGCAAAGTGTTATTTTAAATATCTCAGTGCAAAACTACTGACACAGCAGGAGAATTTAGGACATTTTCCCTTTTTCAATGGGAAAATCCTCCCAAGATGCAACTGAAAACAAGCAGATTTTAGAAGTTCTGCTCCAGTCAGTCAGGAAGCCATTAGAGTTAAGCCATGTATGATCAATGACCTTACAGATAAAGGACACCAGGAGAGTTTCATCACTTATCTAAAGCCCCTGTAGATCCATGATAACAAAACTCTGATAAGAGCAGACAGCTGAACTCCCCTGTAACAGTAGATTAGTTCTGTGTCCTAAGTGCTCTCACTGTTTTTCCAAAACTATCCTAAACGAGATGAATCGCCATCACACACACAGAAGCGACAGCATCCCATCAAGAGAGCTGACAACTCTTAGGCCTCTTTCACACATTCTGCATCAACTAAGCGGTGCTCTAGAGCAACTGCAACAGCAGGCATGTGCTGGTCTCACAGAAAATAACATGATTCCTGGGTAACTAAATAGACCATTACCTTAAAATGAATATTCCAGGTTCAACACAAGTTAAAGGTGCGGTGAGCAATTTTATTTTTATTGAATTGTATACAGAAAATGTTCCTACTGCTTGAAAAAAAATCACTGAAATAAGTGTCCTGAGATATCTCACCGGTCTCTGTGACAGCACTAAACTGTATAAAAGTGAGAGACACACTGGTGTGGGAAATTAACCTTTAATTGCCATTTAAACCTGTGTGTGTCACCTTGTGTGTCAGTAACAAGGCCAAACATTCAAGGGTATGTCAACTTTTGATCAGGGCCATTTGGGTGATTTCTGTTATCATTATGATTTAAAAAGGAGCCAAACAACTATGTGATGATAAATGGTTTTGTTATGATCACTATCCTTAAATAAAAGACAGTTGTTTTGCATGATCAGTCATATTTTCAAAATCAATGCCAATATTTCACAATTTCTGCCAGGGTATGCAAACATTTTAGCACAACTGTATATATATATGGCTGTATACAAAGGGCTGCATGATGTTAGCCAATCAAAACAGTGGACACTGAAGTTTAAAGGAAAAACTGAGGCCAAACGGAGCGTTTCAGTCAGTAGGCCATAAAAGACAGGGTGAAAATTATAATATATTACAACATTATTACTACTCCTGGTGAAAAAAAACTTTAATAACATTATAAGTGGGCCTCAGGGAAAATAACGAGAAAAAAGTATGTCATGACCCCTTTAAAGGTTTACATTTCCAACCCGTTTTCTGCTGATTTCCGCATGGGATGTGTGGCAAAATAAGCTCAGCACTGACGCTTTACTTTCAGTGTCCCTTCTGGGACGCAGCACAACGCTGCTCATGTGTGCGGTGTAAATGCCGTAACCTCTTAATATGGGTGCTGAAATGAATATGTGCTGCTCACTTGTCACATATGCATGTTGTGTGAAACGGTCCTTATTCATACACTCTATTTTCTATTTCACTCACTTGCTTTTTCGCTCTCTAATTCACTCACTCACCCTTTCCCTTACTCTCACTCTTTATGAATTCACATTTTCTTTACTTTCTCTCTTTCGTTACCCATCTCAATCAACCCATCTCCTCACCTCTTGGGTTTGAACACCACTTTCTGTCCTCCGTCGAGCACCAGCAGGGCTTTCAGTTGGGTGCCTTTATAGCCCACATCTGCTCTTTCCACACGAGCAGTGGCAAGGGCATTCAGCACGGCGGCTAGCTCAGGTGTTTCATCTGGGTACACCTCCCGTGGCCCAACCCACTGGGCAGCCACTTCCCAGGGCGACTGCAGGGTGTTTGTGAGGCGATCTCCTTTAGCAAGAGACAGGCTGGCCTCCATCTTGCGGAAGGCACGGAGGTCGCGACGGCTGGTGGCTGAGCCCTCCCCTCCATCCAGCATGAAGACTTTGGCCAGGCCGAGGAGAAAAAGCACAGCACACAGAACCACCACACGCTGCTTTAGCTTCATAACCTCCTGCAGCCAGACACCCACTGGGTGCCCACCACCTCGCCTGAGTCTGCCGGGGGACAAGCTTTCACGCCTGTGGCATGGCACGGCCCGCTGTCTGGCCAACACCACCACCGAACAGGCTGGACAGAAGCAGTTTAAACCACTAGACTGTGAATGAAGTAGGACGGAGGACACTTCCTGTAAGAAGTGAAAGAAATAAGAATGATAAAAACAAGTAGGGATGGACATTGTAAGGAATTTAATGATTCCCATTTCTTAAAGGAAAAAAACATTTGGAAATAAGAAATGCAACTCTTATTGGATTACTGCCCTGTTACCAAATGATGATGTGATTTTATATTTGAACAGAACAGATTCTAGTAAAAGGTGTGCTTACACAGAATGAATTGATTAATAATTAAGTCATTTTATTAATTAATTAGAGGAATACTCCAGGTTCAATACAAGTTAAGCACAATTGGCTGCATTTGTGGCAAAATGTTGATTACAACAAAAATTTATTTTGACCTATCTCAAAAAAAAAAAAAAAAAGCAAACGCAAACATTTGGGTTACAGTGAGGCAATTAAAGTGAATGGGGCCAATCCGTAAATGTTAAAATACTTAATAACACAATACGTAAATGTACATGTTTCAAAAGTGCAGCCACATGACTTGAACAATATTTGTTACCATGATTTTAGTGTGATAAAATGTCTTACTATGTAAAGTTATATCCAATTTTACAACTTTGTAGCCATGATGACGTAACGCCCTTAAACCCTAAAACAACTGTAAAAATTATAATTTAAACAACTTAATACACAAGTTTTAACAAGAATTAATGTAGTGCTTTAATAAAGTTATAAGCTTCACATTTCTGCCTTTTAACCATCCAAATATTGGCCCCCATTCACTTCCATTGTAAGTGCCTCACTGGAGCCTTGATTTTTGCTTTTTTTTAAAGAAAAGGAGGGACGAGTTTTTTTTTATATATATATATATATTATTTTATTTTTTGTTTGGTGTGGTAATCAACATTATACCACAAATGCTGTTGATTGACTTCAACTTGTATTGAAGCAAGAATTTTTTAAAAAATACTGCTAATTCCAACAAAACTTATAATGCCTATTATTAATTACACATATCAAAAACTATTCAGTAATTACTCTGATTTCTCAGAAGCCTAAAGTACACATAACAATAACAATTCTTGTTCCATTTTGAGTCGGACATGATGAAATGAATGACTTGTGATTCAATTCGTTTTTCATTTGCTAAGAACCAGCTCATAAAGAGTTAAGGCCCGTTCACACCAAGAACGATAACTTTAACCGTAAAGTTGTAAAAAATTGTTCTAACTGTACGAGAATAGCGGAACGTAACTTTAACGATAACGACACAGGAAAGATATTGTTGGGATCACTTTCAGAGTGATTTTTTTCCCAGCTGATGAATCATAAAAACATTGACAGCCAATCAAAAACCATCCAGCTTTAAAGGGCTCAAGCCGCAACGTGCACTCATCTTCAATGTAACACATTCCAGCACCGGATTGCCACTTATTATAACACATGCAAACTAAATGGAATCTCCTGCTCAAGAACCGTCAATGTGTTTCTGCATTTTTCTTCAGTATTAACGGAGATGAATAAAAGGCATTAAGGTATAAATTACCTTGGTTATCCAGCGCTAATGTCGACAACATTGTCTTGACTCTTTTGAAGTTGTTTGCATTTTTCTTTTGGTTTCTTTGCAAAACGTAGAGCAGTAGCAGTTCATCTACATCTATTTTCTTGACTGTGAACATAACTGCAGCGCACGCTTAGAATAAGCAAAACGTTATCGTCCATTGGTGTGGACGCTAATGTAGTTATCATCACAGTTATCGTTATAGTTATCTTCCTTGGTGTGATTGGGCCTTAATTCATTCAGGAGGAAGTGCTGTTTTGCAGTGCAGATTCAAAAGAATGGACTCATAAGAGTCATTTATTCAGGAATCAGACTACACTGGTTGCACTCTATGTTTCTAGCTGTAGATTCAAAAGAACCGGATCATAAGATGAATTTGTTCAGAAGGTATAGCTGTATGTTTTGTACAGATGGTACAAATTTGGTCTAATTTGGTCAATTAGACCAAAATCTGGCAAAAAAGGTGTTTTTGAGTTTGTTTCCGTGGTTCGTAACAGCTCGCCAGGGACAACTTTTGGGAAAACGTCTTACTGGCTACTAAACACCTTCTTACTGCTATTGGTCTCTGCCATCGGTAGGAGCTCCACCAACTTTGAAGCGAACAGCTAATTTTCATTCAGTCAGTTAAGATCAGTCAACATGAACAGACTGGTGTGCAGAGTTATTATCGAGTTAGTGCAAATTTACCTACTGTACATCTGTACCATCATTTGCATGGAGATATTTTCCAAGAACATGTCATGCAATTTTTTGTTTTTTGTTTAATTAGTCTACAAATGGAATCATATCTACTCAAATGCTCTTACGTGCCATTCACTCATGTGCAATCTGCAGCTGAAAGCCATTCACACATCTGCCCAAAGATACAATATGCCTATTATCATTCTTTCGTCTGTTTCTGCCCAATAACACTCTTTTATACACCCATCATGTCATCATACATTACAATAACAGAAGGTAACTGGTGCATACTATTACCGCGTATAGTGTTAGCGCCTTAGTGGCATGAATGCACAAGGTAAAGCTTATAAACTACACATTTTCTACTGCATACGTATTACTTTAAATAATCAATGAGTAATTAAAACAGCTTCTTTTACTGATCTTGTATGAATTATACTCATAAAATGAGGCATGCAGTCATTGATGACACATTTTATTGTCATATTAGTTGATGTTTTTCAAGTAGTCTTGAGTGTCCTCATATTTAAATGTACCTCTCACAGCAGAGTGGCGGGTGTTTGAATGTTCACAAACTGTATGTCGTTGCTCAGCTGTTTCAATTTATTTTTTGGCTCTGAGCAAAGAATGAAGAAGCACTCTGCTGTGAGTGCTGGGGCTTTACCACATCTGTGCTATGCATGATTAGAATTAAAGCTACACAATGTAACTTTTGGCCCTCTAGCGGTTGAAGCACAAAACTGCAAGTTACTTGCAGAGTTTGTTTTGGTAATTATGTGAGATGTGCTTCGGCTCTGCTCTTCCGCATGGATGAATCTGATGGTTTGAGGAGTACCAGTGAAACCATGGTTACAGGTGATCATCTTATTAGTGCGATTGACACTAACGACATCAAAACTTGTCCCCTCCCCTCAAAAAATAAATAAATAAATAACAAAAGGATGAAAAAGACAGATATTCGAAAAATATGCAGGCAAATAGACCAAGGTAGTAACTGGTTTAGAGATTGCCATTGTTACAAGCATAAAGTAAATCATTTTCCATTGTGTTTCCTTCTTCGAAAATGGAATTGAAAGCACTGCAGTACTACAATCCATTATAAGATGCCCCATTAGTATGGCTAACACTATCTAACGAACTACCGCTCTAAAAGAGCTACCTGGCTAACTATAGGTCCAATAAAGTATCTTACCTGTCGAGTAAGAAAAACTCCATCTTTGGGTCTGTTTTAAATCCTTTAAGATCACAAAGTAGTCGCCACCTCTGAAAAGCCAATCCGATGTTTCGTGTTTTATTACAGGCTCTGTTGCTTTACCTTTTTACTTGCTGACTCTTCTCGATTAGAGGCTACTTTATTTTTAAAATTGGTGATTCCCCAGAGGGTTGCTTTTGGAATGATCCATGGTCAATGTCGCTCATTTGTTGTTGCTACAAGCTTTCAGCTTCAAACGCACATATAAACATGCTGCAAAGCTGCATCTTCTTTTCTTTATTTACAGACATGACGAAACATGCAAGGATGACTGACGGAAGTATGCAATTTCCTGCCAAATACGTCCCGACAGCTCTAAATTATTAATCATTATTGTATGCTTACTGTAGTGAATCAGGGTAAGGCAAAAACATGGTTTGGAAGACGGAGTGTTGGTGTACTTGCTCATTAATTAAATTTTGTTCATTTCCAACAAAACAAAAACATACATAGTGTAGCTTTAAATGTTTATGTTTTGTTGTTTTTGATCAAGTTAAGAACAAATGGATATTAAGAGACATTATTTAATTATAAATGAATTGAGTGGATCTCGTCCTGGCCACAAAACTACTCAATCACTGGTGAGTGAAATCTAAACGTTTACCAGCCAGTGGCTAACCACAGACATTTTAAGTTGAATAGCGTGAAATTTGGTCGCATTTGTGAGCGATTTAGGCGCATTGTAGAGGGTTGCTTCTTATATTTTTCCCAGCCCTAATTTTAACAGCGTATTCCGTCCATTTCGGCACAAGAAAAAAGCTCTGGAGGAAGAACCTCGGTTCCTCAACCTAACAAAGGCAGATTAAGTGAGAAGAGGTTTCATGGTTGTCATTTTAACAATGCTTACAATTTGACTCAAGATAGGTCTCATCATAAACCAGCGCTGTGATTTATCATTTAAGACTGCCTTGAATCAATGCAAGCAGACATTACACTCACAGATGCAGAAAAAGAATCTGAGCGCTTCAGATAAGAGCATTCACTGATGCAGGAAAGCTTCCTCAGTTGTATAAGACACACTCGGTAATGTCTTTTTTAATGCTTTTCATGTTTAACTGGACAAACACAAGCCAACACAAATCCTCCTAATATATCATTTTAAGCACAACCTAGTGTTGTGTACAGGGCGGGGTTGCCACCTCTCTGTTCAGGCGTGCCTCCTTAAGGCTTTGTGTTCAAGATAACTCCTCTCATGGTTCTCTTATGGAGTTAGAATTGTTTCTAATTCAGAGACAAATGGAAAGAGATTCACAAATAGAAAGTTGGTCCACAAATAAATTGAACGAGATCCACAAATAAATGTTAGGAGTTTCGCAAAAATGAAATTAATTCACAAATAAATAAGATTTGCAAATAAAAAATAAAAAAAATATTTACAAAAATATTTTTTAACTCACAAACACAACTCTGTCCAGCATTTATTGGTGGATCGCTTGCTGTGCATTTGTGGATGGCAGCTCACATTTGTGAATTCTGAAACATTTCTCATATTACACATTTTAAAAGGACTGATTTTTGGAGCAGGTGAGTCAAGTGCTCAAAGCTGATGGACAGTTCAGATGGCAATATCTAATGAGTCAATTATCACTGTAAGAACTAGCGGTCGGCCGACTTTTTTAATTATCGCATCGGCCGATAAAGTTTCCCCTTTGGCCGATTTGATTCGAGGGCACTGAGAATCGCCTGTTCGCATGTGAAGCGACTGAGACATGTAAACGACCAGTAATGGTTCATTTTGTTGTTATGTGCCATCGTGTTACTACAATAATAGACCGGTGTGCAACACAGTCTCATTTAAACGGTCTGCATATCACAGCATCGGCAGACGTGTTTGAGCTCATGTTAAAGTGCTCGCCTGTTTCATTCTCCCTCTCCTCAACAGTTCCTGTTCAGGAAGCTATTTCCAGTCATAACAGTGCAGCTCCTATCTACTTGAATGGAGAAAGACCAAAATCTCCAAAATGGTTGGTCAAGAATACAATCAAAGAACATATTTCAAATCAGCAGTAAAATATGACAACAATGGTATCATAAATGGTGCTTCTTTACCTCAGATTACGCTAAAAAATGCATTTATAGCTAATGCACATGCATGTTCTAGAGGTGATTGACAGGCGATGTCTGTATCTAAAAGGTGATTGGCTCTTTTACCAGTAAGGCGGGACTTCCTATCTTCATCTGTTGACTGCAGTTGGGCATTCTAATTTCTCCCATTAATTTTAATAGAAGTAGCCCGTCTCTGCTAAATAGTCTCTGGTGCAACTTCAAGGTAAAAGCGCTTCACATGTGCTACAAGTAAAGGTCTTATCCACTATGCACTGTATAAACAATTGGTTTGATTCAATATTTTTTGAGAAAATGTGATTGCTAATGTTGACATGCCATCTATGGTTGCTGGACTACTGTGTGTACTGTTATTTCCTTATATATTAACAATTTATATACATTCACACAAAAGTGCTAAAAAGCTAAATTCTAATAATTATTACCTTACAACTGCTTTTATTAAATACATTAGCAAATTATTTGCATAGCAGATCTTGTACACTGTGTAATATAGGGTATTAATTTATGGTTTGTGCTCCTAAGATCATTTAATATGATTCATGTTTTATAAAGGCACTATTTGTACTACTGATCTTTTGTAATGTCTAGAAGTATGTCTGTTGGGATCTACCATGTAACATTAAGAGTAATACATACATACATACATACATTTCCATTATGTAGCTAGAAGTTTCAGTCAAGAAACTTGGTTAAAATTAAAATAGCAGACTCATCCTGTCAGCCAGGTTAGCTATAAAGCTAATGATCAGGACTCTACAAATGGGCAATTTTCAGCTGTCGACATTTAACAAGACACTACACGTTTATAACTGAGAGAAAATTATACGACCCTTAAATCACAGTATTCCTCTGATGGTGTCTGTTTCTTAGAGTTTGCGGCCTTGGAGCTTATCTGTATGTGCTTGATTCCATGCTCATGAGAGCGCTGTGGCTCTGGTCCCGCCCTGCTAGTAAAACGAAATGTGATTGGTTAGAGATAGAATGTGCTACGATTGGTCAGAGTAATGTGGCCATTATCTGATTGGCTTGAGTAGATGATGGGTGGAGTCCACTTATTTGTGGATTGCCTGCAGCTCTCGCTCAAGAAATGTTTCAGAATTCACAAATGTGAGCTGCCATCCACAAATGCACAGCAAGCGATCCAACAGATAAATGCTGGACAGTTGTGTTTGTGAGTTAAAAAATATATTTGTAAATCAATTTTTATTTACAAATCTCATTTTATTTATTTGTGAAATCACTTTATTTTTGTGAAACTCCGAACATTTATTTCAAATCAAATCAATCAAATCACTTTTATTGTCACACAACCATATACACAAGTGCAATAGTGTGTGAAATTCTTGGGTGCAGTTCCGAGCAACATAGCAGTCATGACAGTGATGAGACATATACCAATCTACAATAAACATAAAATTTACACAACACAATTTAAAATCTAATATACACACTTACACACAACACAATATACAAATAATAATATATAATGTACATTATACAATACACACAATATAGACTACACATTATACAATAAGAATAGTATATATAGAATGTACAGTAGGTTGTGTTGTACTGTATTGACATTCAGGCTGTCGGTTGATAGTAAGTTGCTAGTGTGCTGTTAAGAGAGAATATAATATAATAATAATATAATTTATGACAGTCCGGTGTGAGATATAAGAGTAAGATTAATGAAGTGCAGTGCTGATGTATTTTGATCGTGAGAGATCAAGAGTTCAAAAGTCTGATTGCTTGGGGGAAGAAGCTGTCATGTAGTCGGCTGGTGCGGGTCCTGATACTGCCTGCCTGAGGGTAGCAGTGAGAGCAGCCCATGGCTCGGGTGGCTGGAGTCTCTGATGATCCTCCGAGCTTCTTTCACAAACCGCCTGGTATATATGTCCTGGAGGGAGGGAAGCTCACCTCTGATGATATGTCTGGCAGTTCGCACCACCCTTTGCAGGGCTTTGCGGTTGTGGGCGGTGCTATTGCCGTACCAGGCGGAGATGCAGCCAGTCAGGATGCTCTCTACAGTGCAGGTATAGAACCGTGTGAGGATGTGGCGGTTCATTCCAAACTTCCTCAGCCATCTCAGGAAGAAGAGGCGCTGATGAGCCTTCTTCACGACGGCCTCAGTGTGGATGGACCATGTGAGTTCCTCAGTGATGTAGACACCCAGGAACTTGAAGCTGCTGACTCTCTCCACTGGTGATCCATTGATGGTGATGGGGCTGTGTTCTCTATCTCTTCTCCTGAAGTCCACCACAAGCTCCTTTGTCTTACTGACATTGAGGGAGAGGTTGTGCTCCTGACACCAGTGTGTCAGAGTGTGCACCTCCTCTCTGTTTCATCATTGTCAGTGATCAGGCCTACCACCATCGTATCATCAGCAAACTTAATGATGGCATTGGAGCTGTGTGTTGCCACACAGTCATGTGTGTACAGGGAATACAGGAGTGGGCTGAGAACACAGCCCTGCAGGGCTCCAGTGTTGAGGGTCAGTGATGAGGAGATGTTGCTACCCATTCTAACCACCTGGCATCTGCTTGACAGAAAGTCCAGGATCCAGCTGCACAGTGAGCTGTTTAAGCCAAGAGCCCGGAGTTTCTCATCAAGCTTGGAGGGCACTATGGTGTTGAATGCTGAGCTGTAGTCTACAAACAGCAATCTCACATAAGTGTTCTTTTTTCCAGGTGGGAGAGAGCAGTGTGTATTGTAGATGCAATGGCATCATCAGTGGAGCGGTTGTTGCGGTAAGCAAACTGCAATGGGTCCAGTGATGGAGGCAGCACAGAGCAGATGTAATCTCTGATTAGTCTCTCAAAGCATTTGCTGATGATGGGGGTCAGAGCAACAGGACGCCAGTCATTTAAGCAAGTGATTTTGGATTGCTTTGGAACAGGCACAATGGTGGACGTTTTAAAGCATGTGGGGACTACAGACAAAGAGAGGGAAAGGTTGAAAATGTCCGTAAAATCACCAGCCAGTTGGTTCGCGCACGCTCTGATGACTAGGCCCGGAATGCCATCTGGACCCGCGGCTTTGCGGATATTCACCCGTCGGAAGGATCGGGTTACATCCGCTACAGAGACGGAGAGTGAACTAACCTCTGTAGCTTCGGCCGTGAGAGCTCTCTCCACGAGGGCGGTGTTATTTCCCTCGAAACGAGCATAAAAAGTATTTAGCTCATTCGGGAGAGAGGCAGCTGTTTTCACGGTGGAGTTTTTATTCCCTTTAAAGTCCGTGATGTTAATTCCCTGCCACATGCTTTTAGAGTTGGTGGTGTTAAACTGTCCTTCAATCTTGTTCCTGTACTGACGCTTTGCTGTTCTGATGGAGGGCATAACTGGCTTGTTTATGCTCCTCCACGTTCCCGGAATTAAAAGCGGAGGTCCACACATCAAGTGCCGCGTGAACATCGCTATTAATCCAAGGTTTCTGGTTCGGATAGATCCGTACTGTTTTGCTCGGAACAACGTCCTCTACGCACTTTGATGAAAAACGTTACGCTATCAGCGTAAAGCTCGATGTCATCATCAGAGGCGGACCGGAACATCTCCCAGTCCACATGATCAAAACAGTCTTGTAGCGTAGAGTCTGATTGGTCCGACCAGCACTGGATCGTTCTGAGGGTGGGTGCTTCCTGTTTCAGTTTCTGCCTGTAAGCGGGCAGAAGCAGAACGGAAGAGTGGTCCGATTTGCCAAATGGTGGGCGGGGGAGGGATTTGTAGCCATCCCGGAAGGGAGAGTAGCAATGGTCCAAAACCCGGTCCCCTCGTGTGTTAAAACTAATGTGTTGGTGGTATTTTGGTGCGACTGATTTGAGATTGGCTTTGTTAAAGTCCCCAGTCACATTGAACATGGCCTCAGGGTGCGCGGTTTCCTGCTTGCTTATAATCCCGTACAGTTCCTTGAGTGCCCGGTCTGTGGTGGCTTGTGGTGGGATGTACACAGCAGTGATACTGACCGCTGTGAATTCCCTCGGCAGCCAGAATGGTCGACACAGAAGCATGAGAAATTCCAGATCAGGAGAGCAGAATGACTTGATAGAATGTACGTTCCTCTGATCACACCAGGATTTGTTGATCATAAAACATACACCACCACCTCTGCTTTTACCTGAGAGGTCTTTCGCTCTGTCCGCTTGGTGCACGGAGAACCCCATGGGTTCAATGGCTGAGTCTGGAATCTCCGCAGACATCCAAGTTTCTGTAAGGCAGATAATGCAGCAGTCCCTCGTCTCTCACTGGAAAGAGATCCACGCTCTCAGCTCGCAAAGCTTGTTGTCCACAGACTGAACATTTGCCAGTAGAATACTGGGTAGCGGGGGTCGATTTGCGCAATGTCTTACTCTGATGAGAACGCCGGCTCTGTTTTGCCTTTTCCTTTTGCATTTCTGCAGCCGTGCAGCCCAGACAAAGGGCTCCGCTGACGTGTTTGTAAACAGCGGGTTGGCATTGAGGAATTTGAAGTCCGGTTTACGGTGTGTAATTGCAGAACCAATGTCCAAAAGTGTTTGTCTGTTGTAGACAATAAGGCAGACAACATCCAAGACAAAAAAAAAAATAAGAACTGTAAACAAAAACAAAACACTACAATGCCGTGTCGGAGCTCGCAGCGCAGCAGCCATACTCAGCGCCATCTTGAGTCCAATCAAGTGGATCTCATTAAAATTATTTGTGAATTAATTTCATTTTTGTAAATCTCTTTCCATTTGTCTCTAAATTAGAAACATTTCTAACTCCATATTCTCTCTGTCCTCTTGATCACCTTGCAAAGGATGAAAAGACAAAAAAATGTACAAATAAAATTGTACTATTTTACACTAAAAAAAAAAAAAAAAGACACTTTCTAGAAGGGATTAGAATGACAATCTGGCTTGTAATGCTCCCCACAAATAGAGGCTATAAATCAGAACAAATTACAGAGATTTATTCAAAACTGCACACTCAAAAATGCACACACGTTAAAAACTTCAGCTCCACTGCTCAAATGCTAAGATAAACCCTTAAATTCATAATTAAGAAGGAAATTACAACCATCATTACACAGTTGAAGTCAGAAGTTTACATATACCTTAGCCAAATACATTTAAACTCAGTTTTTCACAATTCCTGACATTTAATCGTAGAAAACATTCCCTGTCCTAGGTCAGTTAAGATGACTACTTTATTAAGAATGTGAAATGTCAGAATAATTGTAGAGAGAATGATTTATTTCAGCTTTTATTTCTTTCATCACATTCCCAGTGGGTCAGAGGTTTACATACACTTTTAGTATTTGGTAGCATTGCCTTTAAATTGTTTAACTTGGGTCAAATGTTTTGGGTAGCCTTCCACAAGCTTCTCACAATAAGTTGCTGGAATTTTGGTCCATTTCTCCAGACAGAATTGGAGTCAGGTTTGTAGGCCTCCTTGCTCGCACACGCCTTTTCAGTTCTGCCCACAAATTTTCTATCGAATTGAGGTCAGGTCTTTGTGATAGCCACTCAAATACCTTGACTTTGTTGTCCTTAAGACATTTTGCCACAACTTGAGGTATGCTTGTGGTCATTGTCCATTTGAAAGACCCATTTGTGACAAAGCTTTAACTTCCTGGCTGATGTCTCGAGATGTTTCGTCAATATATCCACATAATTTCCCTTTCTCATGATGCCATCTATTTTGTGAAGTGCACCAGTCCCTCCTGCAGCAAAGCACCCCCACATCATGATGCTTCCACCCCCATGCTTCACGGTTGGGATGGTGTTCTTCGGCTTGCAACCTCACCCTTTTTCCTCCAAACATAAAGATGGTCATTATGGCCAAACGGTTCAATATTCCTTTCATTAGACCAGAGGACATTTCTCCAAAATGTAAGATCTTTGTCCCCATGTGCACTTGCAAACTGCAGTCTGGCTTTTTTATGGCTGTTTTGGAGCAGTGGTTTCTTCCTTGCTGAGCAACCTCTCAGGTTATGTCGATATGACTTGTTTTACTGTGGATATAGATACTTGTCTTCCTGCATCTTTACAAGGTCATTTGCTGTTGTTCTGGGATTGATTTGCACTTTTCGCACCAAACTATGTTCATCTCTAAGAGACAGAATGCGTCCCCTTTCTGAGCGGTATGATGGCTGCGTGGTACCATGGTGTTTATTCTTGCATACTATTGTTTGTACAGATAAAAGTGGTACCTTCAGGCATTTGGAAATTGCTCCCAAGGATGAACCAGTCTTGTGGAGGTCCACAATTTTTTTTTACTGAGGTCTTGGCTGATTTCTTTAGATTTTCCCATGATGTCAAGCAAAGAGGCACTGAGTTTGAAGGTAGGCCTTGAAATACATCCACAGGTACATCTCCAATTCAGTACACCTCCTATCAGAAGCTAATTGTCTAAAGGCTTGACATCATTTTCTGGAATTTTCCAAGCTGCTTAAAGGCACAGTTAACTTAGTGTATGTATACTTCTGACCCACTGGAATTGTGATGTAGTCAATTAAAAGTGAAACAATCTGTCTGTAAACAACTGTTGGAAAAATTACTCTTGTCATGCACAATGTAGATGTCCTAAATGACTTGCCAAAACTATAGTTTGCTAATATTAAATCTATGGTTAAAACATTTTGTTTTAATGACTTCAACCTAAGTGTATATAAACTTCTGACTTCAACTATGTTAAAAATGCTAACATTAATTTGAACATCCGAAAACACAACATAATAACATATCTATACACTCATCCCAAGGGTCTATTCAAGCAGTAGCAGCAGTCAGACTCTCCCTTAACATACTGATGTGCTGCACTAAGCCCTGTCAAACACAGCCTGAACATGGTGTCTCTCAGCACTTCCTGATCTCAGCCTGGGGCTTATACTGTGTGTTTGAGAGCTCTGCCACGCCAAAGACTTCTACTAAACACACACACACACACATTTACTTGTGTACTCTGCAATCCTAAATGCAGTATCGGTATGTGGGATCGGCCCACACATGACAACTGTATAAAGGCAAATGTTTGGCAGACATCCACAAAATACAGCTTTGAATATGGTACATTACATAGCAGCTGGTCTAATCCATGAAATGAAATTCACAACACAATTTTAGTTTTTTCTGCCTTAGCCTCCAACATGGATCAGCATTGTTTTTCTCTATTTGGTGTCTGTGTCATTACCAAAAATGTACTTATAATCAACAATCTAAAATCAATAGTCTTATACAGTTTCATGTTTTTTCATTTAATTACATAATTCGCAATGCTTCATGGGATTGTAGTCTGTGCCCTCGTGAAAGACGATAAGTACACAGCCTTGTACTTTTGTCTTTTTGTCTGATCTTCAAATACTTTTTTGCTTCAAATCAAAGTAATGTTGTGATTCACCTCGGAGGTGGTTCCTTTGGTTGATGGCTTACAACTCTATTATAGGGGATTTAATGAAACACCTTAGCAAAATGTTAATGGGAAAAATACTTCCGGAACCCAGACGGCAAGCACTGTTGTGCTCTATAGGCTGGATAATGAGGCGTAAGACGGTCATTTGCACTGAATAAATACGAACAGAACTCTGACACAAAACAGAGGTGGATTTCAGCTATTCAGCCATTCATTTCTTCTCACATAATTGCACAATTAGCAGGGTGTGATGCACTGTGTGTTGTGACACATTCCTCCCATAACCATCATTAAAATTTTCTGTGACTTGTGCCACAGTAGACCTTCTGTCAGTTCGGACCAGCCTTCGTTGCCCTCGCGCATCGATGAGCCTTGGGCGCCCAACACCCTGTCACCAGTTTGTGGTTTGTCCCTCCTCGGACCACTGTCGATAGGTACTCACCACTGCTGACCGGGGCACCCCACAAGTCTTGCCACCTCAGAGATGCTCTGACCCAGTCGTCTGGCCATAACAATTTGGCCCTTGTCAAAGTCGCTCAGGTCTTTACTCCTTCCCATTTATTCTGCACTACCAGAATGGATTCTTTGCTCACCATCTAATCTACCCAGACATGTGCCCTTGTTAGAAGATGATCAACATTATTACTTTTATGATGCCTTTATGTGCTTTTTTGAAGCGTCAAAATTTTGGCACCCATTTACTTGCATTGTATGGACCTAAAGAAATGAAATATTCTTCTAAAAATCATCATTTGTGTTTTGCTGAAGAAAGAAAATCATACACATCTGGTATGGCATGAGGGTGTGTAAATGATGAGAGAATTTTCATTTTTGGGTGAACTATCCCTTTAACAAGCTAAAGTCCAAAGTCTTTCTAGCAAGTCAGTCCACTGGCGGCCATCTTTGGAATGTTCTCGGGAGGCTATTTGCAGTCACGACAGCGCAACTCCTATCTACTTGAATGGGGGAACATCAAAATCTCAAAAACTGCTTGCCAATCTTAAGTATATTTCAAATAAGCAGTCAAATCTGACAACACCCGTATCATAAATTGTGCTTCTTTACCTCAGATCATGCTAAAAAACACAATTCTCCCAGCTTGTATAGCTAATACGCATGCATGTTCTCGAGACGATTGACAGGAAATGTCTGTATCTAAAAGGTGATTGGCTCTTTTACCTGTAAGGTGAGACTTCCTTTCTACATCTGTTGACCATTGGGCATTCCAATTTCTCCCATGCATTTTAATAGAAGTGACCCATCTCTGCTAAATAGTCTCTGGATAGTCAGACAGACATTACATAGAATTCACAAACATTACATTGCCCTGTTTGAACATTCCATCAATGTAAGTCTATGGAATTTTTCCAATATTTGATTGTCCACTGTGCTATCAGTTTGATCAATTAGAAAAGACACAGCACACTTAACAGTCTGAAGGTCTGTACCATAGACTGTCTATAAAGATGGATGACATGACAGCTCCCCAAAAGTGAAGCCAAAATATCACGATCGCCCCCTGGTGGCTGGCTGCAGTATAGGTCATAAACCCCGCCCCCTTCCATGTTAGCGGATGGAACATGAGCCACACTAAAAAAAATCAAAGTACACCTCAAATAAATTTTTTCCAAAGATGGTTTCTGTCATTTTAGGTAGTTCTTATCACATAAATGTATGATAAAGTGTTCATCTTTCTGATAAAATTGGTTTTAATTAGTTATTTGATGCTATAAAAAGGGGGTGTGACGTAATGATTGACAGCTGTGATTGACAGCTTCTCTGAGTGAAGCAGTCGCGGAGGCACCTGCGGACGTTTTTTCTGGAATGTCGAGAGGAGAGGAAGTGTTAACTTTAACATTCCATAACTGTGATTGTCTGTTTCAAACCGACAAAATGAGTTGTTTTGCAGTAAACTAACCAACCTAAGGAATCTGAGGGATCATTGCAGTTTTTTCGGCAAGTTAAATTTGTGCTTTGTGAGCTAATCAGAAAATTAATGTTATTAGCTAGCTAGGATTACTGAATAAGACAACAAGCAGTCTAATGTTAGCTATGTGGAAAAAATGCAGGTGATTGTTAGCTAACAGTAACTAATTATTTTTTATTTAAGAAAATAACATTGTAAAAATCTGAATTATACTCTGTCTAAAGAAATCGTTCTACTGTGCTTGAACTTTAATTAAAAAGCCAGTACTGTAGTACAGCGTTAGCTTCGAGCAGGACCTTGATACCACGGCTCCATCCCACAATCACTACTGCGCAGACTCTGGCTCCAAATGATGGCCTCCCAAGAGCGTTCCAAACATGGCCGACAGTGGACTGACGTGATAGAAAGACTTTGGTTGCACTCACGTGCCCATGCGGATCCAGCGCGAGCAGCAATCTCCTGACAGTTTAAACGGCCTGGATCGCCTGCTTGGATTGTGACCACTGCCTGTCATGTTTTGTGAATCAGAGGAACTTTTGATCCTGAAGTTTTTGATTCTGGCTGATAGAATACGCACTTCAGAGGAGATATTAGATGAGCGCTCGATGGGAAGAAAACTCTGGATTTTCGTGAGGTTTGTGAATGACATCTGTTTAAACAAGATATCTGCATATTTGTAGATGGTATATAATAGCAGTTTTACTGATATTTACCTTTTATCATTAGAAAAGAAAGTTAAAAGTGACAGGGAACTGTTGAGGAGAGACTGTTAGAAAACATGCTTCAGAGGAAGATTTATGAGCGCTTCACACGATGTTGGATCTGCTCAAGTTGTGTGAGGTTGGTTTATTACATCTGTTTAAACGAGATATGTGCATATTTGCAGACGGTATATTAAATTAGTTTTATTGATATTTGCCTTTTATCATTAGAAAAGATCGGTATGTTAAAGTTTAAATGATCAATGTGCTGCACTTATAAAAACGAGAATCTAACGCTTCTATACTCGTTCTCAATTTTTAGTGTTTTAAAACCTTTTGCATATATATATATATATATAAAAACTAGCTTACATTTTACACCATTGTACATTAAATTAATTTTAAGAAATCTAATTCAAAGACAAAAAATGTAAAATACACGTTCTAATAATAATATATATATATATATATATATATATATATATATATATATATATTGTATGAAATAAACCACAACAACATGGATTGTTAAATAAATTCGAAGTGTATTGTTTGGATATTTTATTCAGTGTACAAAAGGTAGTGGACAATTACTGTACATTATAATTTAAACCTCTTTCTAAACAAGAACTCAAATATGCTAGGGGCCCAGAGTTCCGGGGGACCCACAACAAATTCCAAATGTTATTATTTTAATAGGTAAGGGGGCCCAGAGCAATGTATAGTCAGGGGCCCCAGAGTTACTTGCAACGGCACTGGTAACAGACAATTTCAATGTAGGTAAAAAGGTGCTTTTAGTAAGGTGATTTTCAGTACTCCTTCTAAATACAGCCACATCTACTCAAACTTCCCTCAAATTTATCTCATGTGATTGAAGCATCCTGATTTAATTTTAGAATGGACCTATTAATAGTAAATGTTGATCACTATTATAAATAGTGCAAAGAACACGTTGTAGTGAGTTGTTTGTTATGAGATTTAACTTTACCTTCCGTTTTTTCTTTTCGGAATCGAAAAAAATGAGTCTGGAATCGACAAAAACAGGAATCGGAGTCGATTCCCAAATTTCTGGAATCTAACAGCCCTAGACGACACAAGTCCCAACACTGGCCAGAGAAGGTCAAACGAAGACCACAGTGGCCTTCTTGGTAACACCCATCTTGTAAAAGCTGGAGGAGAGAAGAAAAAAAAAAGAAAAAAAAAAACCTTAACAGAAAAGAATAAACACAAAGGCATTCAACACTTGCAGGACTTCAGACCTGCATCACTTTTGTCAAACGATCAGCCAAAAGGCACTCTCACCAAGAGCAGTTAAGTGTATATAACTGTACATTAATCATGGACAGATTGCGTGGACTGTATGCAGCATATCCTGTCCACGCAGGCAGTAATGACATACAATCAGTCATTCATCTAGACTCCAGCACGGCAAAGTACACGTGTATCACACCTACGGCACAGAAGTCGAAAGTGCAAGAACAGAGTTATAAATAAATCAGTTTAAAGATGGCCAGTGAGATGCTGTATGACTTGATTGAGCTGTCAGTATACATGCATTTAAAGACATGCAAGCAAAATGCACTTACTGAACTAAAAGCATGTTTACAGCCTTAAATGTGTAGAAACTGTTCTTATTGTCAAACTGAGCTCTCACGCCAGAAATATCAATTCTATCTGTTGTTTAAAAGCACGAGTGGCTAACAGTTAGCCAGCTAGACGCTTCAACGTGTTTCCCTTATAATATAGCGAAAAACACAATATAACTCGACGTCAATATTCGAGCTCACTGAATAGTGCATGTCTATAAGGGGTCTAGCGCTCCTGTTAGTTATTTAAAGTCAGTTTTTAGTCAGAGCACATCCTCAAGGCTAACAGTGAAACCGTGACATTTAAAAACTCACCCTCGCGCGGCTTTCAAACAGAAAAATCCCAACGGTTGTAACGGTCGCTCGCTCGTGCTGATTAAAAGCTGATAATTCAAATAAACAGCAGTCTGTCGGAAAGGCTCCATTCATTACTGCTTCTGCTGCCTGTATTTTTGTGTGTCATTCTCGGAGGCTCTTCCTGACTGCGTGTACACATTCACAAGGCAAGCCCTCCGCATCTTAAAGTGATCGCGGTCTATTAGTGTGCAAAAGCGTGTGCGGTACAAAAGAAAAAACGGTTAATATTGACGGACTCATAGCGAGATTAATGGTTTCCACAATTCTCTTCTGTCATTTTGGTAGATGTTTCAAATGTCACAGGGATTAAAAAGCTACAACATTTAAATAATGTATACAGACATATAGTAAAAAATCTCATCTATACTACTTATCATATATTAATGGCAGCTAAAGTAATGAGAGCTCAAACATATATATTTTTTGACTGAAGAGAGTGTTAACGCTGGTGAACTGCAGGGGGAAGTGTCACACCGCACTGTAGAGCTCCGTTACACTACTGTATGTGGCCAAACCTCCACAAATGATAATTTATAACATGTACTTATATACCGTTAACAAATACATCGATCAGTAACAGTGTTCTGTTTCAACGGCAGTTGAAGACGTGCGTTTACAGCCACAGTCATGACGTTCCAATCCCATATGACCAAACATTTTGTGTTTGTTTTTTTAATTACGCACATGTGCAAATGAGATCTGAGAGCTATGACGGAGGAATGACTTAAAGCTGGAGTATGCAGAGACAATTATAAGTAAGCCATTTATAAGTTAATTTACTGGGAAACTGTAAGCACTGTCTTCGTGTGGCGCTCTGTTTGTTTTGAACGACGCTCTTAGACCCTCCCCCAACAACGTTACTCAACCAATGGCGTGATTTGGGGGCGGGGCTATTCTTTGTTTGACCAACGTCAGGCGGGGCGGTGGCGCATTCAGAAAACAGTTTTGAAAACTATTTTTATTTTTGCAATTCTGTTTGTTGTAGCTTTAGTGGAGCAGAAATTACAAACTTTAGCTTTAAATTTCACCGTTCCTCACAAAAATACCAAATTGCTTCAGAAGACTTTAAATATATAACGAGCAAGTCATTTGGTTTACTTTTATGGTGCTTTTTTTGGTCATTTTTAGAACTCAAATTCATGCAAATGCCAATAAATTTAAATACTTAATCTCAATAGATTTTTGTGATTCCAGAAGTTTCTGGAACTGTCACTTCATATGCTGTTTTTGGCAGTTTAAGTAAGACTACAATAATATAACCTTATATATTTTAAAACTTTTAAAGTCACCTTGAGGTCCCTAATGGGCCCTAGCCCCATGGTTGAAAACCACTGACTTAAAGGACTTGAACAAATTCTCTATCCCCCTCCACCTCTTCATCTACTTTAGCATACAGTACCGCTCCACATTTGCCCTCTTTGAAGAAAACTCACTACGACTGCAGCTAAAAATACTCATCTGAAAAATAAAGGATCTTCCTGTATTTGTAAGTGGAGCAGAACACATCCAGATGCAGAAACAGACTTTTTTTTTTTTTTAACCAAATCAGACACTACTTCAGCAGTGGAAAGTTGCACCATATATATATATATATATATATATATATATACAGTGTGTGTGTGTATATATATATATATATATATATATATATATATACAGGTGCATCTCAATAAATTAGAATGTCGTGGAAAAGTTCATTTATTTCAGTAATTCAACTCAAATTGTGACACTCGTGTATTAAATAAATTCAATGCACACAGACTGAAGTAGTTTAAGTCTTTGGTTCTTTTAATTGTGATGATTTTGGCTCACATTTAACAAAAACCCACCAATTCACTATCTCAAAAAATTAGAATATTTTAACATGCCAATCAGCTAATCAACTCAAAACACCTGCAAAGGTTTCCTGAGCCTTCAAAATGGTCTCTCAGTTTGGTTCACTAGGCTACAAAATCATGGGGAAGACTGCTGATCTGACAGTTGTCCAGAAGACAATCATTGACACCCTTCACAAGGAGGGTAAGCCACAAACATTCATTGCCAAAGAAGCTGGCTGTTCACAGAGTGCTGTATCCAAGCATGTTAACAGAAAGTTGAGTGGAAGGAAAAAGTGTGGAAGAAAAAGATGCACAACCAACCGTGAGAACCGCAGCCTTATGATTGTCCAGCAAAATCGATTCAAGAATTTGGGTGAACTTCACAAGGAATGGACTGAGGCTGGGGTCAAGGCATCAAGAGCCACCACACACAGACATGTCAAGGAATTTGGCTACAGTTGTCGTATTCCTCTTGCTAAGCCACTCCTGAACCACAGACAACGTCAGAGGCGTCTTACCTGGGCTAAGGAGAAGAAGAACTGGACTGTTGCCCAGTGGTCCAAAGTCCTCTTTTCAGATGAGAGCAAGTTTTGTATTTCATTTGGAAACCAAGGTCCTAGAGTCTGGAGGAAGGGTGGAGAAGCTCATAGCCCTAGTTGCTTGAAGTCCAGTGTTAAGTTTCCACAGTCTGTGATGATTTGGGGTGCAATGTCATCTGCTGGTGTTGGTCCATTGTGTTTTTTGAAAACCAAAGTCACTGCACCCGTTTACCAAGAAATTTTGGAGCACTTCATGCTTCCTTCTGCTGACCAGCTTTTTAAAGATGCTGATTTCATTTTCCAGCAGGATTTGGCACCTGCCCACACTGCCAAAAGCACCAAAAGTTGCTTAAATGACCATGGTGTTGGTGTGCTTGACTGGCCAGCAAACTCACCAGACCTGAACCCCATAGAGAATCTATGGGGTATTGTCAAGAGGAAAATGAGAAACAAGAGACCAAAAAATGCAGATGAGCTGAAGGCCACTGTCAAAGAAACCTGGGCTTCCATACCACCTCAGCAGTGCCACAAACTGATCACCTCCATGCCATGCCGAATTGAGGCAGTAATTAAAGCAAAAGGAGCCCCTACCAAGAATTGAGTACATATACAGTAAATGAACATACTTTCCAGAAGGCCAACAATTCAATAAAAATGTTTTTTTTATTGGTCTTATGATGTATTCTAATTTTTTGAGATAGTGAATTGGTGGGTTTTTGTTAAATGTGAGCCAAAATCATCACAATTAAAAGAACCAAAGACTTAAACTACTTCAGTCTGTGTGCATTGAATTTATTTAATACACGAGTTTCACAATTTGAGTTGAATTACTGAAATAAATGAACTTTTCCACGACATTCTAATTTATTGAGATGCACCTGTATATATATATATATAAAACACTAACTGTATGTGTACACAGGCTTTGTTCAGAATAGAATGATAGTGTACTGCTTACTGTGCAGAATAAACTGTATATTATTTTCCACAAAAGTAAACTCAAAAACATAATTGTAAGATTTCCACTTTGATTTCTTAACAAAATTCCATCAAATTGAATTGAGTAATCTTCAATAAAATATACAAGTGGTCTTTACTCGCTGAGCTACCCAGGCCCCCCGCATGATGGGATTCTGTTCCCCATATGCGTTACCACTCAATGTCACGTGTACCAAGTCGTTAGAGAACATCTCGGTTATGTATGTAACCTCGGTTCCCTGAGATGAAGGGAACAAGACATTGCAAACGCTGGCCGCACTACAAGACTCAAGAGTTTTTCTGAGGTGCAAGCAATGCGCTCCTTGTCCCTCAGTCAGAAAACTCTGAGGAATGGTGTTTGTGCACCTGCTTTTATAGCGGACAGCTTCGCACCTAAAAGGGCGGGGCTCAAACACCATAGCCAATATTTAAATATTGCCATTATTGTAGAAAGGTTTCAACTAGGTCATGTGGAACGACAGTCCCCCCATATGCGTTAGCATGCAATGTTTTCTTCCCTTCGTCTCAGGGTACCGAGATTACGTACATAACCGAGATGTTTTCTGGATATTTTTGTCAACTGAAATTTCTAGTTGTTTTTTCAATGATTTGCCAGCGTACATGATCCAAACCACTTTAAATAACAGTACAACCCACTGTAGAGACCATAAGTCTATCCCCTCACAGGGTCATTTTCATTCATGTTAAAAATCAAACCTAGTGCTACTTCGAATAAGGTCTATGGTATTATGCCTTTCCGAACATAATGTAGCCACACTAAGCAAAAGAATACACAGGAGGCATTTGGATTAAAAAACATACAACCAAAAATGTTTATTAGTTTTTGCCAGTCTGGAACCCAGGAGCACATCACTAAGATCAAAGGTCATAGCACTACCATGGGTCATTGTCCCAGTCGGCGTGGGGTCAGACAGGGACGATACAAGGTGGGTGGGAGCAGGTGATACAGGATGGCACAGAGTAAAACGCGCACACACACACACATACACAAATTAATTTCTTAACCAACTCACTACAAATCTGTATCAGGCCACTGTAATACACTATCACATAAAACAAGTGATGCAGGTGAGTTCAAGAAGCCAAAGAAAAAGCCCAAACTTACAGGTGTGTGTATTTGCATTTGTATGATATCATATGCATTGTACATATAAAGACAGTGAAATGGCATGGTACAAAGTATGTTGGAGATTGGAGAATTCCACAAAGAATCCAAAAATGGAACTAACAACAAACAAACAAACAAACAAAAAATAACAGCAACAACAAAAACAACACTTTCCGTTACTGTTCCAATTCCAATCATTTTGCTTCAAAGTAAATTCTTTCCAATTAGGAAAAAACAATGATCAAACAAATGTCTTGGAGAATTTAATTAAAATGATATCTTAGTTGTTCACAAATAAACAATGTGAACATGAGAGAGATGTAGTGTGACAGAATGGAAAATATGAACAAGCACAATGTGGAAAAATAAAAGAATGATAAAGGTCCAAATATGTATGAGATAACCGAGGCAGCTAAGTCAATGTGAGATGTTTCACACTGTTATTCTGTCTCTGTTTACTGTCCATACACAGTTTTTCCCTCTAACTACTATTCAACATCAACCATCGTCCAATTCCAACGAATGTTTCAGAGAGACAAAGCAAGACAATGCCAAAGAGGGAGTAGAGCTCCTAAAGTGTCTAGCAAGTCCCCAGTGGACAAGGTCAGAGACTTGTCAAGATATATTAATCATATCAGCAAAGTGTCTGGTGAGATGTTTACCAGCATACAGGTACTCTCGCAATCCCTCTTCTCTTACGTTTCATATTTCTTATTTCTACACTCTTTTTTTCACGCAGCTGGTCAAACCGTGGAGATAAAAAAAAAAAAAAAAAACACCACAAGATCTCCATGACAACTCAAATATTGAGAACCAGCTGCACACAGGACTTCACAGTTTGATACTGTAAACCATGTAAACGCTTATCCAACATGACAGCTCATGTCTGAATTTTACTGATTCACTTCCATTGTTTTTTTTTTCCCACCTGGCAAACATTCGCTCCCATTTTAATCTGTTTTATGTGGCAAAGCTAGAACCTACTATAAAGATTCAACCCAAAGTGCTAATATCTGGCTCAATACAATACAAACGTATGTAAACAAAAACTACCCCAGATTACCTAAACTGTCCGTAAACATCTTTTTCTCAAATGTCTCAGAATTGCCTGTGTCCTACTAAAATCTTAGTCTTCCCTTTTAGATCAGAGACACTTTAAAGAACAAAAATATTCTGTTTAAAAATACAGAAGACACCCAGTTTCCACTCCTTGACCAAATCATCCAATCATCTCTCTGTCCCCTTATATGACAACCACTCATATCCCATGCCAAATCAACGTGAATTATAAAAACAAACAGATATGCTAATAACTTGTGATTAAACTTATTCAGAGTTAAAAGGAAAAACCAGAGAATAAACTTGTTTCCGTTTGTACAGCATCTCCTCGTCTTACCTTTCATTAATGCCAAGTTAATTCTGTTTATTATCGTAGAGTAAAAGCCAGTGAAACATAAGCTGCTTTTCCAGCATTGGGCTGAACAGTTCTGAGTATGGTGAGTAAATAGTTCCAAAAGCATTTCAACTTGAACACGGTTCAATACGGTACAACTACAAACCGCTCCCGGCTTGGATTTCTCAGCAACCGGAATATTCAGCCGTGCTGCAAAATGGTTCACTTGTCTGTCAATCCATTCTAATCCTGATTTCACAGCACCATGATGGAAAAGGCCCAAAGTGGAACAGTACAGAACGGTTCTGCAGAATGGATCTGCAATGAGTACTGTTCGGCCTGATGGTGGAAAAGTGGCTATAGACACCTCAGCACTTCAACGCCAGAAGTGTCTTGTGATCATCCAAGTAAAGTCACACAGCTGGATTCAAATATGGGATGCTGAACCTCAGTATGACATTCCACACAACTGGGAACCGAAAAGCAGAGCTTGGAAAAATGAACAGATCCATGAAATTAAAAAGGACTGCTAAGGAAAGCTAAAGATGGACCCATCTGAACTGAACATCCCGAGACATCCTGGCACAGCAGAATAAACTGCTTCATTCTTCAGTAATACAGTAATGCTATTCATTTGTTCTAAACTTAACAGAACTCTTCTCTTGTTCACAAATAGAAACTAATGTAGGAAGAGCAAACAAAGACTTACAGTACAAACACACTGAGCTGCATGAGACAAAAGCAAACAAATATCTCTGTCAAACCTTCCATCATCTGTTCTCTCAAGAGGGCAAATGGAAAGCTTAATGGCTCAACAAGAAAAAGAAAACATCCGCACGATCCCACTGAAGCCAAACCGAGGTGTGGTGTTACTCTCAAAATGAAAATGACAAGACCAAATGAAACGTAACATGTTAATGTAACAGACAATTAAAATAATCTAGACACGTGCAACTATCCCAGTAATACTGAAATAAAATAAAGCGAAACCACATCAAAGCAAAATGAAACAACAAATAAAAGCATATCATCGATAACAAAAGGTACCACACTAACGTTAATTGTAGGCTATTGATGCACACAAATAAATCCCCCACCTGGTCTCCCAACATTCACACTTTTCCAAATGGAAAACCAACAGGTAGACTGGAAAACCTAAGCTGAACGGGACTAAACCCAATTTTAGAGATGTAAACCTACCGACTGATGCACCCACTAACATTCACAGCTTTCAAGTGACTATAAAAGTGTTTATGTATGTGATCTTGTAGACGACATCTCACAAAACTCGGAATCGCACTTTGACTCCAAAAAGGAACGAAATATTATTTTAGAGCTTGATTGAACTTGTGTAAACCGGTGTGCTTATTGCAGGAGCATTGAAGCTGGACGAAGTCTTGCTCATGCTGCAGAAATCCTCAACTGGCATCTTTTCACACTCATTTATAGAACCACAAGTGAGTGGCTTCAAACAGCTCATTGCTGCTGCTGTGATGAGCACTTCCCTTCTCGAGCTCTTCTTCCCACGCACCTTCATTTGAAATTTTAGGTGCCATCTGGTAAAATTAAATGTTTTTTTGTTTGTGAGTGTGTTTGTGTTGATATGAGATAAAACAGGTTAAAGAATCCACAAGACATCACAGAAGTTCATAGGACAACTCTGAAGTAGACATTCAAGGAGAACTGCTGAAGAAAATGGTTTAATTTCATCTGGAACTCATTGAGTATCGGAGCCCTTTCTGGTTGCATTTTGGAATCTAATTTAAATAAGTGAGGGTCTTCCACTTGTACAGTTAAACCTGATTGTGGAAAATCTTGTGTCATGCTTGCATGAGTCTAACTCAAGTGTGTCAAAAGACAATCAGCGTCTTGTGCGAGTATGCGTGTGAGGGTCGGTCTTCCGCAGAGACGCGTTTTTCAAACTGTTTTGTGGGTGTGTTTTTTCAAAGGCAGGGGAGGGCTGATCAGAATTTTAAACAATTAAAAAAATAGAAAAAAGCAAGCAATGACCAAGTAAAAGAAGGGAAAAAAATTCCAGAGGTTCAAGATGATCCTGAATGAGCACTCTGGTGGTGTTTGGAATCTAATGAAAGATGGAGGAAGTGTAAATCAAAGCTAAAAGTAATGAGAAATTAGGTCCTTTCAGGCAAATTGAGTGCAGGGGACATCATTGCTGCTGGGGGTGTTGCATCTCTTCTCACACACATACACACACAGACACACACTCTGCTTGTTAAGGCAGTGGTGCAAGAGGAGTTTGCAGTGGGGCTCAGGCTGGGTGATGGCAGTGGAAAAGCTCCAATGCACAAAAAACACAGAGTCATTTGCTCTTTTATTCTGCTTCTCCTCCTTTCCCCCGATATTCCTCTGCTTTCAGCCATTCATGAGCTATCCATGTCTTTGATTCAGCCAGGTCTGACTCACTCGAAGGACATTAGATTCGCTGGGACCTGAGAAAAAGAGAGAAAACGTGTCAATTAATAATCTGAATGTGATATACAAGTATATTTTACAACCTAAAACTGCTTTACGACTGATTCATAGCAAATGACACAGTGAATCCATAAGATCGGTTACTAAATTCACGTCTTACTAAGTGGATGTTTATAGGACAATACAAGTTTGTTGTATTAAATTGTAATTTTTATTTAAAATAATAACAACAACGATCTGCTCATTTCTGCAAAAAACAGATTTCGTTATTTATATAGGCATTGTTTTAGTGGCATCACTTGACAGGAAGTGTCTAGTTAAAGATCAAGCACTAGAGGGCAGTGCACTGCTCAGGTTGCAGAATCAGACACACCTGTTCATGGGACATGTTTTTGGAGTCAATGACTTTGAGGTTAGAGCACAATGTATTGAACCTAGAGGATTTTTTTAAACACAATAGCAGCTCCTGAGGAGCAATTAACATCAACAATTATGCTTAAACACACACCTTTTATGTTGAGGTGGTCAGCAGTGCACACTGATGGGCACCAAACAACATGTAAGACCAAGTGAAGGAAACTGCGTTAATTTATGCTCTCACCTGAATAAACGAACACACAAACACACAGTCTGTCTCACCTTTTGCCTGTTGCTTTGACACGCCGCACTCAAGTGTTTGAACCATAGTAGAGCGTTCATTCTGTTCCCTGCCTGGAACTTATACGAATTTCCTAAAAAAAAAAAAAAAAACAGACCAACAAACAATGGTGAGCAGCATTTTTAGGGCATATACAGTACAGTACAGATCCTAAAGTAGTAGGGCTATAAATATTGATCGGTTTTTCACTCACAGCTATCATATCGCTTAAGACATGGATTTTACCACTGGAGTCTGATGGATTAATTTTATGCTGCCTTTATGTGCTTTTTGGACTTTCAAATTTCTTGTCATCATTCACTTGCATTGTTCTAACATACAGAGCTGAGATAATCTTCTAAAAATCTTAATTTGTGTTCTACAGAAGAAAGTAAGTCATACACATTTGGGATGGCATGAGGGGGAGTAAATGATGAGAGAATTTTCATTTTTGGGTGAACTATCCCTTTAAGTAGGCACCAAGTTTTGCATAATTTGAACAGCCATAGTTCACAAACTTCTACACATCCCATGCATGCTAATTTAATGTTTGTTTTTTCTAATTTTAACAATGTTTGTCGCTACCAAAAAGAATGTAGTTCTCTACGCTCCAATTGTGAATAAAGTCAAAAATTTTGAGCCTACTTTTAAGATGTCTGTCTCTCTCTTTATTACATGATGGACATGTTCAAACAGGAGAGTCCGGCAGGAATAATTTGCACTGATATGGACCAGATGAGTACCAAGAGAGAAAAATCACAGGAATTCACAAAATGTGCCTTTTTCTGTTGACCAGATAGGCTGAGCGTCTGAATGTTTGTGTCTGTGTAACTTGAAAACCAGAATATTCTTGTGTGCATAGCTGCTTGGAAAGGTTCCGTGCATGTGTTTTGGAAAGAATTTGTTTAAGTAAAATTGTCAGAGGAAGTTGTTTTTATGATTGTCCCCCCCCCCCCCACCTAATTTTTTATTTTATTTTTTATTTTCTCCCCAATTTGGAATGCCCAATTCCCAATGCGCTCTAGGTCCTCGTGGTGGCGTAGTGACTCGCCTCAATCCGGGTGGTGGAGGACGAATCTCAGTTGTCTCCACATCTGAGACGTCAATCTGTGCATCTCATCACGTGGCTTGTTGAGCGCGTTACCGCGGAGACATAGCGTGTGTGGAGGTTTCACGCTATTCTCTGCGGCATCCACGCACAACTCAACACGTGCCCCACCAAGAGCGAACCATATTATAGTGACCACGAGGAGGTTACCCCATGTGACTCTACCCTCCCTAGCAACCGGGCCAATTTGGTTGCTTAGGAGACCTGGCTGGAGTCACTCAGCATGCCCTAGATTCGAACTTGCAACTCCAGGGGTGGTAGTCAGCATCAATACTCGCTGAGCTACCCAGGCCCTGTTCCCCCAACTGATATAATCATACTAGATGAACATCGGACTAGAATTGTGATGTCTAGTTCGTGAACAAATCATCATTTGAACCAGTTCTTTTTTAGTGAACGAGTTGAACCAGTTCACAAAATCAGACTGAATCTTTTGAAACAGTTCGCATCTCGAGTCAACACTGATCCACAAGTTACTCTATCTTAACCTGTCTATCGGACATGTCTGACACTACGACTCGAAATGAGCTGATAACCAGGAGTAATATGATCCTAGAACTGGTTATCTCTGCTTTTCCTAATTCTTCTTTACTATGAACCACTCCATCTAGTTCACAAAATGGACTGAACGGTCTGGTCACAGCAGTTCTCGAGTCAACAGTACATTGAGTAGCTTGCAGCAGTTCTCGAGCCAACAGTACACTGAACTGAGAATCGCCTCTTTCGGATGTGTTGGCATACTGAGATCCGATGAGCTGCTGACATTGAGCATGCAAGTGATTAAGGAGCGAAATGTATGTTTCAGGTGTATTTTGCTGAACAACAGAAAGTGTAACAAATAAAACATACTGGAAATATGTTTATGACTTGATTGTATTACCATTATATCAACATATGAAGATAATCCGGTCGCAACAGTTTTTAAGTCACCAGTATACTGATCCGGAGACAGCAGCTCTCGAGTCAACAGTACATTGAGTCAATTACAGCAGTTTGCGAGTCACCAGTGCACTGAACTGAGAATTGCCTCTTTCGGACATAATGGCACTTTCCAAAAGGCATTTATGTGCCTTTGAAGGGCACTTCGGAAGGGGACGCCACTCGAAAGGCTGTTCCAAACAAAAGAAAGTTAATTATTTCACAAAGGGCCCTTTCACAAGACTTTTAGTGAAGGCTACATTTAAACTGTGATGCCAGGCTCCCTTCAGAGTGCCCACATCAAGAGCTCTGTCTTTCGTAGTGAGTAGGGCATAGGGATGATCACTTTTGATTGGAATTTGCCCAATACTGAGAACTGCTGATCAGTGAGCAGCTGATGAGCGAGCATGCGTGAACCGAGGACTTGAATGAGGGGGCGAAACGTTTCAGTCGAGAGATGTAAATTAATTTTACTATTGAGTATTGTGCATGCAGATTATATCTGAAGTTATAATGAGTTGGATCATGGTTTCTGTAAAAAAGGGTGAGTTGATTAAGACTAGTTTATTCACTTTATATGCTTTAGACATGTGTAGAACATCTGCGTTTGTATATCAGTGTCAGTACTGGGTGTTTTAGGTGCAAAACCTGAATGTAGGATGTATTGTAGGACAACTGAATGAAACACTGATGACAATAAACACCCTTATTATTATTATAACTTAATTAAATAAAATGTAATAATCAGCAATATGCGCTTACAAATGGCTTTATTGAATGTGTTCCACAACGGCGGAGTATTAACGTTATGTACAATGACATCATTACACGATGACGTAACAGAACTGGTGAATCGTTTTTTTTATCTGGTTCATTGCAACGAACCATCCGAAAGAACCGGTTCACGGAAAAGAATCAGACTTCCCATCACTAATTGTAGCAGTAACGGTAGAATGTGCTGCCTGTAGCATCTAGTGAATTTAGTATTTTTTGATTGGTGATCTTTCTGTGATTCAGACTTGTGATTGGTTGATGTCAGAGTATATGGATTGTGATTGGCTGTCTTACCATGCTCAGAGTCGGTCAGCAGGAAGACGTCAGGATGCTCCGGGTCATCAGCCATCATGGCCATTAAGCCCACAACAGAGACACTTTTGTTGGCGGTGGACTTAAACTGCAATGAGACAATGTTCGTTAATAAGAAATATTTAAGATTCTGTTGTGCACAATCCTGAATGTGTGCGTTTATTGTGAGTGTCAGAGTAAACAAGTAGCTGTGTTTAACTCGAATCGATTTTTATAGTAAGTGTGTGTGCACGCACATGTGCTTCTCATTAATTCTGTTACTATGTTATAGCTGGACCTACAGTGCATCCGGAAAGTATTCACAGCGCTTCACTTTTTCCACATTTTGTTATGTTACAGCCTTATTCCAAAATGGATTAAATTCATTATTTTCCTCAAAATTCTACAAACAATACCCCATAATGACAACGTGAAAGAAGTCTGTTTGAAATCTTTGCAAATTTATTAAAAATAAAAAACGAAAAAAATCACATGTACATAAGTATTCACAGCCTTTGCTCAATACTTTGTTGAAGCACCTTTGGCACCAATTACAGCCTCAAGTCTTTTTGAGTATGATGCTACAAGCTTGGCACACCTATTTTTGGGCAGTTTCTCCCATTCTTCTTGCAGGACCTCTCAAGCTCCATCAGGTTGAATGGGGAGCGTCGGTGCACAGCCATTTTCAGATCTCTCCAGAGATGATCAATCGGGTTCAAGTCGGGGCTCTGGCTGGGCCACTCAAGGACATTCACAGAGTTGTCCCGGAGCCACTCCTTTGTTATCTTGGCTGTGTGCTTAGGGTCATTGTCCTGTTGGAAGATGAACCTTCACCCCAGTCTGAGGTCCAGAGTGCTCTGGAGCAGGTTTTCATCAAGGATGTCTCTGTACATTGCTGCATTCATCTTTCCCTCGATCCTGACTAGTCTCCCAGTTCCTGCCGCTGAAAAACATCCCCACAGCATGATGCTGCCACCACTATGCTTCACTGTAGGGATGGTATTGGCCAGGTGATGAGCGGTGCCTGGTTTCCTCTAGACATGACACTTGCCATTCAGGCCAAAGAGTTCAATCTTTGTTTCTCATGGTCTGAGAGTCCTTCAGGTGCCTTTTGGTAAACTCCAGGCGGGCTGTCATGTGCCTTTTACTGAGGAGTGGCTTCCGTCTGGCCACTCTACAATACAAGCCTGTTTGGTGGAGTGCTGCAGAGATGGTTGTTCTTCTGGAAGGTTCTCCTCTCTCCACAGAGAAATGCTGGAGCTCTGTCAGAGTGACCATTGGGTTCTTGGTCACCTCCCTGACTAAGGCCCTTCTCCCCCGATCACTCAGTTTGGCCAGGTGGCCAGCTCTAGGAAGAGTCCTTGTGGTTCCAAACTTCTTCCATTTACGGATGATGGAGGCCACTGTGCTCATTGGCACCTTCGATGCTGCAGAAATTTTTCTGTACCCTTCCCCAGATCTGAGCCTCGATACAATCCTGTCTCGGAGGTCTACAGACAATTCCTTGGACTTCATGGATTGGTTTGTTCTCTGACATGCACTGTTAACTGTGGGACCTTATATAGACAGGTGTGTGCCTTTCCAAATCATGTCCAATCAACTGAATTTACCACAGGTGGCTCCAATCAAGTTGTAGAAACATCTCAAGGATGATCAGTGGAAACAGGATGCACCTGAGCTCAATTTTGAGTGTCATGGCAAAAGCTGTGAATAATGAATAATCCATTTTGGAATAAGGCTGTAACATAACAAAATGTGGAAAAAGTGAAGCGCTGTGAATACTTTCCGGATGCACTGTATACTGATGATGTCATCCATCTCATTATCAAATGAGCGCAACCAGCTGGCTCCCTCCAGCATTGAAGCATATTCAGTAATCAGGTATGCTGTTTGTAAGCATTTTTTGTTTTCTATCCTTCCTGACTCATGCAATTCTTCCTCTCTACACCTCCTGGACAGTGTCACATTTCTATGATCACCACCCAGGACTTCCTGTCTGATTGAGTCAGTTCAGCTTAACTTGTTATGGCTCACACAATGTCTGCCTCTTCAAAATACAGGTCCACTGGACAGACTGTACAATCCCACTGAGTACCATGAGACAGTTCGTCAAACTGACGAAGTGATAATGTGAGGATGACTTATCTAGCTCAAGGTCAGTGAAAGAGAAATGTTCCTTTTCCTAAAATGAATGATGTGCATGTAAACACAGTCATTTTCTGATTGTGGTTAAGCATTTATTCTGAAAAGACACTTACTGTATATGCATCACAGCTAAGAATAGTGGTCTATGCAAGTAATCTGCATATTCTAAATAAATAGAAAATAAACACATTTACATGCACATCATTTTCCAATCAAATTCCATATTCTGGTTAAGCATTTATTAAACACTTTTACATTATTTGCATCACAGCTTTGAATATTGGTGTATACATGTAATCAGCATACTCAGACAATGATATACATTTACATGCACATTTCCATATTCTGGTTAAACATTTATTCTCAAAATTATCCGTGTTGAAAAGCTATTGGAATACTCAAAAAAACTGGTTTTGTGGAATTACTGGTTATGCTCGCACTTGCCATTTATTTTGCATCATTTTTAGCAATTCTGCATTGTAATTTAATCTTGTATTTTCATTGTTAATTAAACTAGCTTACTAGGCCAGAAGACTGTTCAGATGCTTTTACCCACTTGTCTACTGATTAATATTCTTTTTAATGTCTATAAAAAGAATCTGTCCCCTCCATGCTCTAAAAAACGTATTTCTTCATTAGCTTGACTCTTCATAACTGCTTGTGTCTTATTGCACTCATAATTACTTTTGTTAGGACATGAAAAGATCTAAATTGTCTGATTAATATGGGGATTTGCCAGCAGTCTTTTTCAGAATGTTGGTTTAATCGTGTTATTGCTTTACATGATGCACTCTGTCATTTTCCGAGATACCACTCTGTTGCATGCCAGGCTACTGTGGATTTCATACTCACATGTTTCCTCTCTGTGGCTTTGAGGGACTTGGCAGTATAGTAGTAAAGCTGTGTACCACACAGAGCCACCCAATATTTAGTCCATGCTGCCACCTAAAGAGCGCCAGTGAGAAACCATTAGAGAAAATATTGACTAGTGCTGTCAGTCGCTTAAAATATTTAAAATCGCGATTAATTGCATGATTTTTCGCAGTTAATCGAGATTAATTACATATTTTGAAAATGCTTCAATTTGACTCTTTTCCTGTCAAAATACATTTATTTCCTTTTTAGGAAAGATAACAAAATATGTAACAACAATGTTTTATTAACATTTTCCAAAAAAAGCGTTAAACAATACAGTATAAAGATACTAAAACTGCACCAATTCAAGTAACATTAAACGTTTCCGAAAGAGTAAGTGGGTGGTTGAGTAATTGAAAGACCTACAGTAGTCCCCGTAGTTTGCATATTCATTGCAATGCACTTTAAATATCCTAAACCTTCACCCTCCACAACAGTGTTGCCACGATACCAAAAATTTCAGTAGTCGGTACCGATACCAGTGCAATTTCACGGTTCTCGATACCAATTTTGATACCACAGCAAAATATGCCAATGTGCTATTGAACACCCACCTTTAGCCTATAAAAAGTTACTTTTCAATGTAAAAAATAAATTAAAACAATTGTATGTTTCTTTCAAGTCTCAATGAAGAATGCATTGCTTAAGTGTTTTTAAGTAGGGCCCTACTGAAATCTGTTGTATTTTTCCCAACTCCTGTGTTTTCCATTTTATTGTTTATTTTTTACAATTCCATGTTTTAAAGTTTATTTTAATTTCATCATCAAAAAAGGTCTAATCAAACTAATTCCTAAAACGTTTTACATATGAATATAGAACAGTACAACAGCAATCTTGCTTGTGATATATTGCTTAATTCTTCTTCTTATTATTATTTTATTATTATTAATATAATTGTATTATTACTTATTATTATTACTACAGTGAATATTACATTTTACTATTCAGTTGGGATATATTTGTCAAAATGACTTACATTTTAGGTGTCTAGCTTTTATTTTGAATCAAGCTTTTATTTTGACGTGTGTTACTGATGGAAGCTTCACTCACCCGGATAAACAGTTCACTACATGGCCCAGTGTGATTCTTTATGCGCAAATGCTGTGATTTAATTATATAAATATATAGTTTGTATGTGCTGCAAACTCTGCTCTGTCATCTAATACAACACACAGTGTGCATGATTCTCAATATCTGTGGAGTTTGGAGTTATTAGCAGCCTGCTTCACACATTCACTTTCAAGCACACAGCTCATGCAGACTAAGATCTTTTGCCATTTAATAACCACACAAAGGATATATCACGATTTAGTGTAAAAGGAGTGACAGAGCACACTCTCAAATAAGCACGTGAGCATTTGGAAGCAGTCGTGTGTCAGTCAGATTGCATGCGGAGACCGAATTGAGTCGGTGCTCTGTACTACCGGTACCGCAGATACACTGGTATCTGTTTTAGTACCGACTTGGTCCCAAAGTACCGGTACTTTTGACATCACAACTCCACAATATTAACCGTGGCTATCCACTTTGCTACAGCAATTGAGAAGCTGCATTTACATGATTCGTGACTATGATAATCTGGTCACTATATATGGCTCAGATCTATGGGATTCCAATTTTTGTTGTCCACCAGGCACAAACTGGAAATCTGACTGATTTGAAAAATAATAAAATACCTTTCCTTAACGAGCTGCAAAATCTGAAGTATCATTCTTGCCTGTAGTACCACTCGTGCAGGACAAGTTACATGCTGAAGTTGAATGTATAGGTTAAGGGTTGGTTCATAATAATAGTGCTGCATGCCTTAGCAAAGACCACAAATTACAAGTCTTATGCAAGGCAGACCTTTGTGGAAGATTGCTCATTGCATGGAGAAAGTCAAACAACCAGATATATACAGGCAGATACAGTGGTAGGTCAAATATGTGCATGTGTTTTTTTTGTTTTTTTAATGGTCCCTCAGCTCCCATTATTGCACTTTAATGTTGTATCTTTTACTACTTTGGCTCCTTTCTAACGCCCACTCTAAGGAAACGGCTGGGTTTGTGGGGCTAATGGAGAAATGACTGACAGTTAAGAGACTGTAGACCAAAAGATAAAAGGGAAGATTTTGATGAGAGGAGAGAGTGACAAGAAATAGAAAGAGGGAGTGAGAGACAGATACTCTGATAAAATAAGGACAGACTGACATTGAACATCAGAGAAGAAAGCCTTGATGAGGGTGAAATTGGGTGAAAGAACTGGAATCTATACAATATAATAAGAATAGGAAAGAGGGTGTGTGACACAGGAAGAGTAAAAGAGGAGTGTGAGCTCTCACCGTGGGTTTCTTGCCCTCTTTGAGGACAGTTTTCCTGCGCAAGACCCCCTGAACTGTGACAGCTCCTGGGTACAGATGCACTGCCAGCTCCTCAGACTCTGCAAAGCTACACATTAACACACACACACACACACACACACACACACACACACACACACACACACACTCTTAATCCACACATTGGAACATGGTACATGAAGACATTAAAAGAATAGTTCACACAAACAAAATGTGTTTCTGCTCCAAACTAGCCACACTTTTCCATAGAGAGAAATAACAACTTCAATTCTGTTCTGTTCTTCACCTAAAGCTATTGTATGGGCACAGAAAACATGGAATATCTTGCAGGAGTTGTTTGGACTATTTGCATCTTTTTTTTAATTTTTATGACTATTTATTTTGGAAATCGACAACCCCAGTCCTCATTCATTTTCATAATATGGAAAAGAGTGGCCAAGAGATTCATGTTCCATGGAAATAAGATAGTCATACAGGTCTGGAATGACATGAAGGTAAGTAAACAATAACAGAAATTTCATTTTATTTAGTTTAATAACATACACACATTTGTAATCACAAAAGTGATTATATAACAAAAGCCACACCCCAGAGTGTTCATGCGAAGAAAGTGAGAGTTTTTGAGGAACAAAGAAGAGAAAGAGAGAGTAAATGAGAAAGTTGTGAAATTACTCAAAGTGCCAAAACTGAATCAGTAATATCGACTGATATCTGTCTCAATTCTAGAGACGGTCATTTTGACTGCTCGAGTACTCGAAAAATAAATCAGCTGAGTACTCTGGGTGGGACAAGGGGGGGCGCGGGAGGCATAGGAGAGAGTTTCACCAGCGTCTTTGACCGCTACACCGCATCTCACTGTTTTTTAGCATCTTGCGTCATGAACATTGCGTTTTTAACATGGCATTAACAGAGCTTTTAAAAACATGCATCACGACCCTAAATTTGGTTCCATTACATCGGTTGCACTTCTTCTAGCTATTTTTTAATGCAAGAAACACATCCTGTGTGTATATGCACAAATACACTCCAAACGGGGGGCTGCTGTGTATCTGTGAACAGTTGATGTCCTAACCAATTGGCCTGCAAGTTTCCGCTCAAAATTCCACCACAACCAAATCACAGAACTGTGATTCAAAAAGATAAAAAAAATAAAATATACATACATATATATATATATATATATATATATATATATATATATATATATATATATATATATATATATAAATCAAGTGCTGGAATGTAATGTTTTTCACGATTGATCATTGCTGATTAGAGACGCTGGACAGTGATTATTAGAGGTGTAAACAGGGTCCAAAAGGCTTTGTGATTAGATCACTCAAACCACATTTGGAGGTGGTCAAAAACCACATCTCATTTGTAGTCTCAACTAAACAAAAAATGTTAAACTGTTTTCTTTTAGTTTAAAAGTTTAAAGGGTTTTAAAAGAAAATATCCACCTGATCAAAACATTTGGAAAAGCACATACATTTTCATGTACCTGTATGTAGTGATGAATGTATGTAGTCATGAAATAAGAGACAAAATATGATCATAAGTAGTCACAGGAAATTAAACTGAGACGCATGTCACTTCCAAGTATTCAAGAACTTGGATACTCATGCCCATCCCTTCTTAGTGTAGAGCATAATGTTGCATGGTAAATTCTCCACAACTAAATACCACCAAAACTTCCTCTTTCACAAAAACAGATAAAAAAAACAACTGTTCCGCCTAGAAATGTCAGACTCACACATCATCTAAGATTATTTCAGTAAGAGCCAGTTGGCTTTGGTTTAGGTTCTTTTATTGAATTTGAGAGCCAGCAGAAGGCAGCAGCACAAGAAGCTCTAATAACTCCACATATAAAGGTCCACATATAATGTGTTTTTTTGTTTTGTTTTTTTGCACAAAAAACAGCTGTAAAAACACACTTAGAATAAAACAGGCTCTTTTTGCTACTTTCCCTTTAAGACATTTGTATGTAAAAGGCCTCTGTTATGATTGGCTAACCTCGACAACACCCTCTCCAATTTGCTGAATACTGAATGTGTTGATATGCACACGGGAGGTCATATGTTAATGTGCTCATTGTTATAACACCAATAACACGACGAAATCAGAATGTTATTTCTGAAGAGTAAAAAAAATAAAAAATAAAAAAATAAAATCCCGTTTTCCATGATACATCCCATTTAAGACATTGCAGTATGAGGAACTAGACAACACCCGGTCATTTAGAAGTAAGAGTCCATAAACACTGCTTTACAGAAGATGTGAGTGAAGTGCAATGTGTGTGTCTTTGATTAACAGAAAGCAAAAGCAATCAGAAAGGATGCTTTAGAGGCAGCTTTTGATTAGCAGCAATAAGCTTTGCCTTCAGCCTAAGAGCCAACATCACACATATGTGATTGAGAAGTAGCCCACCACCTGATTTTACAGCAGGAAAACACATACTTTAGCACCGCTACACACTGAGATGGCAATTGTCCCCGGTTGGTTGAGGGAAAGTCAGATCAAGAGAAAGAGGGAGCCCTGCTCACCGCCGGCAGGGGTTGAAGGGTTGTTGAGTTACCTGGTGGGCCTGAGCGCTCCTCTGCAGGAGATGCGGCCCACTCTGCTGACTGGACCCAGAGAGTGGTAGAATCGAGTCCTGTAGAGTGTCAGTCATAGCGGGCAGTGGTCAGTCACAGCCCTCACACACAACATACACACATGGTGTACAGGCCGTGCTAGAGTTCTGTAGCCTGGCTTTTCTCAACCTCCTTTTATGGTCTAAACACTTGCTAACATGTCAAAACTTTTTTGTGGTTATATATATCATATGTTGCATTTCTAAATTATATTATAGAGAAGCATATTTGCATTAGTGGTCATCTGATATGGGCTTTTCAATGGCTGATGCCACAGAATTCTATGACTGACCAATCTTACTTAAGTGTTCCCCATGCAATAAGTCAGAATAGTCAGTCATTATTGTAAAATGAACCCCGAAAAGGTGATCAGGACCCCAATGTTAAGCATTTGTTTAGCATTAATGACTAGCTGACTGTACATTATCCCAATTATTACACAGCCACTTACCAAATATATAAATAATGGACATGAAATATTGATTTGAGCGCTCATTATACAAAAATATCTGCCTACAGAATGCAGAGATTGATCGATTTGAATAAAGTATTCCAGAGAGCAGTGTAATACTACAATTTAATGAGAGTAAATGAGACGTACACAAAATTGCTTAAATTAACACAATAATGTACTTAAAATTCAATAAAAAGAAAAGAAAGCCTAGTAGATTTTGAAAATGACAATTTTGTTAATTGGCCAATCAAGCAAGGCCATTGGCCGTTAATATCTCATACTGATAATCTCAAAATGGTCAAATATCCAATATTTGCACTGCTTGTTCATTTAAAGTGGACAATAAAAGTTTACAGTTCACTGAATTCCTCTTTTTCAATATAAATCAAAGTTTCTTTTTATAACATCGAAGGAGACAGAAAAAAAAAAACGGTTGATGACATGCATTTAGGGTAGGCCTTTTGTGTACACCTGTCAGAGCGTGGAAGGCAGCAGCAGTCACAAATTACATTCTTTAATGCATTCACAGGATATTTATCTCATTAGCTACATTAGAGATGCACTGATGAGGGAAGATGGCAATCACTAAGTGTAAGAGGAAGGCTCAGGCAGCTAAAGAGAGCAAAATGCAATTTCTTGTTCCAAGTCCTTTTTAAGCTGTTGGATGCATACAGTATTTAATGGGATAATTCACACAACAATGGAAATTCTGTCACCATTTATTCACCTGTATGACATTATTTATCCTTTAGAAGGCGATCTTAGGCAGAATGTTGGCCTCAGTGACCATTAACTGTTTTTCCATACAATGAAAGTGAATGGTGACTGAGGCTAACATTCTGCCTAACACCTCCTTCTGTGTTCTACAGAATTAAAAAAGTCATACGGATTTGGAACGTCATGATGTTGAGTATTTTCATTTTGTGTGAACAATGTCTGGAGTTCAGCTTAGCCATGCTGGATTAGTCTCAAAGCACCTTTGTTTTATACAGTACCTAAGATGGTTTAAATTAATTTTAAATGATAAATGATGGAATAAACCAATGTCTAACAACTTATGTTGAGTTATGTTGAGGATGATGATGGTAAAACATTCCAAGTTTTTGGATGAGTTTCTGAATCTGGTCAGGAAGAATGGCAGGGGTTTTCATAAGATGGGGTTCCATGATGACATGCTGCGCTCATCTGTACTCACATACGTGGTCATGTATGTGCACGTGTAATTGTCCTCGAGTGAATGTTTTCTAAGACTCACCTCTCAAAGGCAGGCCAAGACATCTCCTCACTGAGCTCCGACCCTTCACTGCTTCCTGAAATTATAACATCATAATCCATGGAGATAGAAATGAAGCATCGTCTCTCATCCATTAGCTTCAAGTGTGTTTGTGTGTGTCATACCCAGTGAAATGCCGCTAGACAGCGTCGAGCTCTCCGCCTGTCCGCGTGTGGGCGTGTGACTTTCCAACACACTGTCGTCCAGCAGATGTCTGGATCCAGCGTTTGGAAATGTTGCACTTTTAAACTCCACTGTGTTCGTTTTATGAATAAAACTGCAGAACACACATGAAAGAGACGAAGTCTGAGTAAACGGCCGAAATTGAGCACTCTTTGAGCACAATTGCGCGAATTGAGCCCTGGGTCAGTGGTTTTAAAAAAATGGGTGCCTAAATTGACAGGGGTGCGGCAGTATTTGCTACAAATGTAAATAATAAAATGATTACACTTGTGCAAAGTTAGGATGTCAAAATAAATGGGCTCATCAACTTTTAAAAGTGAGGAGAATATACATTGTTGTTGACATTAAACTCAACAGATTTTTAAAGTGAAAATTCATCTGGAACTTAGTAGAAGCTAGGCAAATTAGGCAGATGTCAACACAGGCAGGTTTCTTGACATACCCTACATCCTTTAAAATCTATGAAAGGAAAAAAAAAAGTACAACCCCAACTGTTAAATATAGGTTCACTTGCAACATGGATAAACATGGTTTGTATCCACATTGAGTTTTGCACTGTAAATTATTGGCTTCTGAAAGCATGACGCCATTGACATTCAAGCGATGTTTAGAAACCAAATACTCACACTATAAAGAAAAGTCTTTTTTTTACTTTGATATCTAAACAATTTCAGTACTGTGTTGGGTAGCAACTTGATGTCCGATGTAAAATCTGGGTCCAGAAGCGAAGATTCTACAAAGAGTCATAATCTAGACAAAGCTGATTAAACGCTTTGATGAAGTGGAGATTATTTCAGTGAGGGGAAAGAAAACAAGGCTGCAGAGGACAGAAGTACAGTTCATACAATATGTTGTACTGGTGTGAACTTTTCAAAATACATCTTTCCATAACTGCAATGGACAGCAAACTCTGGAAGACACAGGTTGTGAGAATAAGATGTGGCCAAGGACCTTAAGACAGTAAGACATACTGAATAGACTATACTGTACTTCCATTTTTCCTCTGACTATGGCCTATTAAAACAAAGAGTGCTGGTCAAGTGGACTAATCAGGGTCAGAATGAAGAAAATAACAGTGTGAGTTGTGTGTATTAATAGAGGGCGGGAATTAAACAAACGCACTTGTAGCCGAGGCTGTGGCACTTCCTGTGTCCATAGGTGATGAGGTTCCGTGGAGAGGGTGGTGTTGGTGGGACTTTAGGCATGGCACCCTCAGCAACATTACCACGGCGACCACACAATGGTGATGCAGATGAGTCTGGACCTGTGCCAAACAAAATCAGTAAACACAAGAATTGTTAAAGCCATTTGTAGGTTGATGTCACTCTTCATACGAAATCGAAGAACAAAAGGGTGTGATGTCATTTAGACCAAAATCTGGCCAAAACGGAGGTGTTTTTGAGTTCGTTTCGGTGGTTTGTAACAGCAAGCTGGATGAACTTTCAGAAAAAACTTCTTACCGGCTGCTAAACACCTTCTTACTGCCATTGGTCCACGTCATCGGTAGGTGTGACCTGGAGCTCCACCTACTTTGAGGCTGACAGCTAATTCACATTCAGTCAGTTAAGATTGTTTATTTCATTGTTTTACTTAGTTGTAGAGTGGTATTCATTGCTAGACTTGTGCTGTTTGTTTACTGTCTTGAACTTGTGCTGTTTGTTTACTGTCTTGAACTCGCGTCACTTAAACGTGGGTTGGTGTGTGTGTGCTATATTGTTTTGACTTGTCCCAGGGTATTCACTGCTAGATTTAGCGTTGGTTGTCCTGTGTGTAAAACTATCGTGGTTTTTAGTGTCTATAAACAGTGCTTGTTTTAGAGTATTATTTATTGCTAAAGTGCAGCATAATTTATTTGTGGTGTACGGAAGTCGCGTTTGTTCCCTCGGTTGACCACGTGACTAGCTTTGTTGTGCTAAGTAGCATTAAGGCGTGTCCTGCTTTTTTCCACTGAACGGCTCGTTAACATTGTGTATATATTTGACTTGAATGCTGATGCGGAAGCGGCAGCAGAAGTGGTAGCCCTCGTGTAAAGCCCTCCTGGTGTGAAGACCTACTTGTGTAAAGACCAGCGAGTCTACCTGTGAGAAAATCTTGTTACTGTATCTCTTTTCCTTCTATATACTAACATGTCTAATTCACAAATAACACATGCCTTCAAGCACATCCCTGTTATCTGTTACAGACCATTTACACGATATCAATGCAAGACCAAACGCAACCCACGAATCACTTTGCACTTCAGCACCTGCTCCGCTCGCTTTCTCAGTGGGACTCTGGAACTGCCAGTCAGCTGTGAACAGAGCTGACTTCATTCCAGCCTTTGCCACACAGTCCACCCTCAGCATCCTGGCACTGACAGAAACATGGATATGTCCAGAGGATACAGCAACACCTGCTGCTCTCTCCAACAACAACTTCTCTCACACCCCTCGACACACCAGTAGGGGTGGGGGAACAGGTTTACTCATTCATAACAACTGGACTTTTTCACCACACTCTTCACTATGTAACAATACTAGTTTTGAATTCCATGCTATTACTACAATGCAACCCACAAAAATACACGTTGTTGTCATCTATCGCCCTCTAGGTCAGCTGACAAACTTTCTCGAGGAGTTGGATGTCCTGCTGTCCTCCTTGCCGGAGGATGGTAGGCCACTTGTGGTTCTTGGTGATTTCAACATACACCAAGACAAGCCCCAGGCCACTGAACTGAATACTTTCCTGGCCTCATTTGACTTGGAAAAACTACACACCACAGCAACTCACAGATCGGGCAACCAGCTGGACCTCATTTTTACACGTAACTGTACCAACTCAAATATTCTTGTTACTCCTTTACATGTCTCTGATCACTACTTTGTTCAATTCAACATGACTCTCCCATCTACATTAAAACAGACTCCACATTTGGTTTCCTTTCGCGTAACCTCCGTTCTCTTTCACCCTCACGCCTTTCCACTGCTGTCTCTACCTCTCTTCCCACACTAAATGTATTTTCCATCAGATCTAGGTAAATATCAGTCTCTGCTTGCAACTTTTTCAGATAACGTTAAATCTGCAAAAACCTCCTATTACTAGAACAAGATCAACAGCACCACAGACACTCGTAGCTTGTTTAGAACATTCAACACACTTCTCTGCCCTCCCCCTCCACCACCAGACACATCACTGACAGCAGATGTCTTCGCCACATTTTTTACTAATAAGGTTACAACCATCAGCAATACATTCTCAGCACCACACCCTGTCAAACACCTGCCTCCTGTATACAACTCTTCTGTCTCTATGTTCTCTCCTCTGACTGAAACTGAGGTCTCTAAACTCCTCCTCTCCAACCACCCCACCACCTGTTCCCTTGACCCCATTCCTTCTCACCTTCTCCAGGCCATTTCTCTGTCCATCCTACCTGCACTCACACACATAATTAACACATCTCTACTTACAGGCACTTTTCCCACTATATTCAAGCAGGCTCAAGTAACCCCACTGCTGAAGAAACCCGCACTTAACCCCACCCAAATAGATCACTACAGACCAGTCTCTCTCATCCCTTTCATGGAAAAAACACTTGAAAGAGCAGTGTTCAATCAAATCTCTGCCTATCAGGGGCCTGGGTAGCTCAGTGGTAAAATACGCTGGCTAACACCCCTGGAGTTCGCTAGTTCGCTAGTTCGAATCCCAGGGCGTGCTGAGTGACTCCAGCCAAGTCTCCTAAGCAACCAAATTGGCCCGGTTGCTAGGGAGGGTAGAGTCACATGGGGTAACCTCCTCGTGGTCGCTATAATGTGGTTTGTTCTCGGTGGGGCGCATGGTGAATTGAGCGTGGTTGCCGCGGTGGATGGCGTGAAGCCTCCACACGCGCTATGTCTCCGTGGCAACGCGCTCAACAAGCCACGTGATAAGATGCGCGGATTGACTGTCTCAGACGTGGAGGCAACTGGGATTCGTCCTCCGCCACCCGGACTGAGGTGAATCACTATGCGACCACGAGGACTTAGAGTGCATTGGGAATTGGGCATTCCAAATTGGGAGAAAAAGGGGAAAAATCTCTCAGAACAATCTCAGAACAAGCTTTCAAAAGTGGACACTCCACCTAGACTGCCCTGCTGTCTGTCACTGAGTCGCTGAGATGGGCAAAAGCTGAATCCAGATCATCCGTCCTGATTCTGCTGGACCTTTCTGCAGCCTTTGACACAGTCAACCATCAGATCTCACTATATCGCACATGTGTGAAGTTGGCCCCCCACCCAATGCAAAATGTCGGCAAAATAGTCTCAATTGTTTGTGCTCCGTTTGTGCTGTAAAAGTTTTCGTTTGTGCTGCTTCGGTTTTTTAGATATTAAAAGAATATTTATAGGTCATTCTGAGGTCACTCAGCCCCCCCACATGCTCCAAATTCACCCCAAATAGTCTTGTTTGTTTGTGCTTCGTGTGTGCTAGTTTGTGCCAGTAAAATTTCCGTTTGTGCTGCTTCAGTTTTTAAAGTATTAGACATTGAATTATAGGCGATGATGTCACCAGCCCCCCACATGCTCCAAATTCACCCAAAATAGTCTCAATCGTTTGTGCTTCGTTTGTGCTGGTTTGTACCGGTAAAATTTCCGTTTGTGCTGCTTCGGATTTTTAGATATTAAAATAATATTTATATGTCATTCTGAGGTCACTCAGCCCCCCCACATGCTCCAAATTCACCCCAAATAGTCTCGTTTGTTTGTGCTTCGTTTGTGCTGGTTTGTGCCAGTAAAATTTCCGTTTGTGCTGCTTCGGTTTTTTAAATATTAGACATTGAATTACAGGCGAATTATAAATGCTGATATTTACTGAATACAATACTGACAGAATAAAATAGATCACTTAATGGTCACCAAAATTAAATATAGGTTAGTAGCAGTCTCGGTCATTCTGATTACTATATATTCGGCTACTACATTATATATTTCTAAAATAGATCTCACTTGTTTTGTGTGTAGTCAGTACGATTTATGAGCAGTGAGCATTTTATTTCAGGTTTGTCATTTCAATCTCTTACCAAAATGTTGGATGAAGATGTTTTAATACAACAACAACTCCTTCTTATCAATGTTTTTTGTGGTCACTATGGTGTTTATTAAAAACGTATTGGTGTTCAGACAGCAGCAGTTCAATATTCATCTGGTGTCTGTCGGACTCTTTTTCTGTCACTCACTTTCGCTCGGCTCTGGGCAAGAGAACAAAAGCGCAAATCTCCTCTATGTGAACACACTTTTAGAGTCGAATTGCTGAAGACTTTCTGTCAAGACTAATCATCACATCTTTCCTGATTGAACTTTGTATTTATTTACATGGAGTATCATCTGCTACACTTCACTGCCATCACTAGGCGCAAGTGACACTTCTGTTCAAGATGCTCTTGTGGAAATTAGAGTTAGTAGAGAAAAAGTCAATATAAATCAAACTACAAAAGCAGTTACTAAATCAAATTTCTGGCCAATGTAAGTACAATGTTTTAACACTGTCAGTTACAATATTATTTGTTAACTTCAAGAATAATGGTACAACATTCAAGAAAGCTAAGATTGTAAATGTTTACTGAACAGAAAACTCATTGCTAATACTAATATATGCTAATTAGAGTGACCCATGTTAGTTTTTTGAATACATTGTGAATCTAGGGGTCAACATTACCATATTGGTCCTAATATAAGACATATTATCCTTATATATTATTACTATATTATATTATCCTTATATTCAGACCAATACAGTAATACATGAAAACGACATTTTTTGAGTCAGGATTATTTAAGTGGGTAATTATGTTTTGCTTATGCCAGATGCCCAAGAAACCAGCAGTTGACAGAGATTCCATTTTCACTGTCCTGTGTTCATCAAAAGAGGCCATAGTCCAAAATGGCAACATAGCTACTCCAAATCAGAGCATCTGGACAGAGCTTAGTAAGTAGCTAGAAAACAAGATCACTGCAAAGGCTCTGTACACTTTTATTAAATTAAATAGACACAACATCTGGACTGCTTTAGGGTTTACTCATGAATGTGATCATGAAACAAATGGCAGTAGTGATGACACTGATTTTGAGCCAGGGTCCCTTTCACCCAGACCAAAAGATTGCTGGACTTTTGATCTTGAAGTTCCATTTCAGAAATGGATTGAATTCATGCCCGAAATGGTTAAATACAACAACAAGTTCTCTAAAACACAAAAAAGGGAATACACAATTTTGAAGCCTGGCATCTGGACACATGTGATAAATCATCACATGTTTTTAAGTTTTTAAAGGTCCATTATTTGTGTTAAGGGATGTTAGATAGTACACAGTAATTAAATTTCAAAAGTAAAATCATTTTGGCTTAATTCTTAATTCGAGTCACGAGTATGTACGTAAGTACATATAACTAGTCAAAAGTTTGAAAACATTAAGATGTTTTAATGTTTCTGAAAGAAGTCTCTTCTGCTCACCAAGGCTGCATTTATTTGATAAAAAATACAGTAAAACAGTGATATTGTGAAATATTATTCCAATGTAAATCAGTTGTTTTCTATCTGAATATATAGTAAACTGTAATTTATTCCTGTGATCAAAGCTGAATTTTCAGCATCATTACTTCAGTCTTCAGTGTCACATGATCCTTCAGAAATCATTCTAATATGCTGATTTGCTGCTCAAGAAACATTCATTATTATTATCAGTTGAAAACAGTTGTGCTGCTTTTTTTTTCTTTTTTCGTGGAAACCATGATACACAACCATTCAAAGATTTGGGGTAAGTAATATATATACATATATATATATATATATATATATTAAATTGTTCAAAAGAGACAGTGAAGACATTTATATTGTTAAAAAGATTTCTATTTCAAATCAATGCTGTTCTTTTTACCTTTCTATTCATAAAAGAATCCACACAAAAATGCATCACGGTTTCCACAAAAATATTAAGCAAAAAAATATTCCACAACAATTAAAATGGTTTTCAACATTGATAAAAAATAAGAACCATTCTTAATAATTGAGCACCAATAATAATTGATAATAGTTGAGCACAAAATCAACATTTTACTATGATTTCTGAAGGATCATGTGACATTGAAGACTGGAGTTTTTTTTATTTTTTTATTATGCCAGTCAAATTACAAACAATGAACATGACAATAGTCATTCCAACACATAGTATAAAATATAGAAGCATATATAGACTACAAATAGAAAAAAGAATATACAGTATAATCTATAAAATAAACAATACAAGTAAAATAAAGAAACAAAATGAAATTAAAAACAAACAAACAAACCATTGAAGACTGGAGTAATGATGCTGATAATTCAGCTTTGACATCACAGAAATAAAATTACATTTTAAATTATATTAAAACAGAAAACAGCTATTTTAAAGTGTATTGTTTCACAATATTACTGTTTTTACTGTATTATTTTTATCAAATATATACAGCCTTGGTGAGATTAAGAGACTTCTTTCAAAAACATTTAAAAATCTTAATGTTTCCAAACTTTTGACCTGTACTGTACAGGCCCACACACACACACACACACACAGACACACACACACACAGACACACACACACAGCCTATGTATGTATAAACACAGAGCTACAGCAAACCGATTATGGTGCCTGTATTTATGACAATGTTAATGTTACTACTGATATTCACATAACTACATACAGTAACAAGTAAAAACACTTACCTTGGAGTTTGTGTTACATTCCACACATCCTGTGATCCGCTGTGTCCGTTAAAAGTTGAAAACGCACAGTGGATAGGTAACAGTTAAGCGAATGCGACTATTTATGTGATTTTGTTTGCCATTTGGATCTTACCTTGTTACTTCAACTGTATTGTTGAAAAAAAGACAGTCACAAAAACGAAACTTTTACTGGCACAAACGAAGCACAAACGATTGAGCTTATTTTGGGTGAATTTGGAGCATGTGGGGGGGCTGGTGACGTCATCGCCTATAATTCAATGTCTAATACTTTAAAAACCGAAGCAGCACAAATGAAACTTTTACCGGCACAAACCAGCACAAACGAAGCACAAACAAACGAGACTATTTGGGGTGAATTTGGAGCATGTGGGGGGGCTGAGTGACCTCAGAATGACCTATAAATATTATTTTAATATCTAAAAAAACCAAAGCAGCACAAACGAAAATTTTTACAGCACAAACCAGCACAAATGATTGAGACTATTTTGCCGACATTTGGCATTGGGTGTGGGGCCAACTTCACGCAGGTTCTCCTCACTGGACATCACAGGAACTGTGCTTGACTGGTTTAACTCCTATCTCTCAGGTAGATCCTTCAAGGTAGCCTGGAGAGGTGAGGTATCCAAGCCTCATCAGCTACTTATTGGGGTATCTCAGGGATCAGTGCTTGGGCCACTTCTCTTCTTAATATACACAACATCACTGGGACCCATCATTCAGGCACATGGTTTCTCTTACCACTGCTACGCTGATGACACACAACTCTACTTGTCTTTCCAGCCCAACGACACCACATTGACTGCTCGAATTTCTGCCTGCCTGGCAGACATCTCGGCCTGGATGAAGGAGCACCACCTGCAACTCAACCCAGCCAAGACTGAACTCCTTGTCTTTCCAGCCAACCCTGCTGTTGAACACAACATCACCGTGCAGCTGGGTGCAACTACAGTAACGCCTTACAAATCAGTCAGAAATCTAGGGGTAACCATCGACAACAGACTAAATTTCACAGACCACATCTCAAAGACTGCAAGATCATGTAGATTTACACTCTACAATATCAGGAAGATAAGACCCTTCCTCTCTGAACATGCCACACAACTGCTTGTCCAGTCACTTGTCATAACTAGACTCCCTGCATGTGTAGTTAGACCCCTGCAAATGATCCAGAATGCAGCAGCACGTCTGGTCTTTAATGAACCAAAGAGAGCACATGTTACACCACTCCTTGTCTCTCTCCACTGGCTGCCGGTTGATGCACGTATCAAATTCAAGGCTCTGATGCTGGCATACAGAACAGTCACTGGGTCTGCTCCAGCATACCTAAAATCATTTATGCAGAGCTACGCGCCCACTAGAAGCCTGCGCTCGGCTAAGGAACGTCGCCTTGTTGTACCAACACAAAGAGGCACCAAAACACTTTCCCGGACTTTCAGCTTCATCATACCACGTTGGTGGATGACCTTTCCAACTCCATCCATGAAGCTAACTCACTCTCTGTCTTCAAAAAACGACTAAAAACACATCTTTTCCATGAGCACTTAACCAGTCATTTAAAAAAAAAAAAAAAAAAAAAAAAATAATTTTCCTGTTGCACTTTATTTTGTTTTGAATACTATTCTGATGCTAGTGAAACTTTGTAATACGGCACTTATCATACCACTGTCTCCTTAAGATGATTCGCTTATGTTTTCCTCTTTTGTAAGTCACATTGGATAAAAGCATCTGCCAAATGAATAAATGTAAATGTAAGATCAGTCAACATGAACACACCGCCGTGTATTAGCAAGTTATTAGCAAACTGATGCAAATTTACCTGCATCTGTGCAAATATAGACATTTTCAAGAACATGTCATGCATTTTTTTTTATTAATCTACAAAAGGAATAAAATCTACTCAAATACTCTTAATTCACTCATGTGCCATTTGCAGCTGACAGCTCTTCTCACATCTGCCCAAATATACAGCCTAATAATCATTCTTTTGTCTGTATTCTACCCATTAACACTCTTTATAGACCCATCATTGCAGTAGTGTCAGTGTCATCATAAATTACAAAAACAGTGCAATCGGTGCATTTTACGGCTGCGTATATCATGTTAGCGCATGAATGTAAAAGGTAAATATTACAAATTACACATTATCTACTGCATATATATATTACTTTAAATCATCACCGAGTAGTTAAAACAGTTTCTTTTACTGATCTTGTGTGAATTCTACTCACAGAATGAGTCATGTAGTCACTGATGACACATTTTAATGTCATATTAGTTGATGTTTTACATTTAGTATTAAACGTTTAACGTAAATGTGTCTGAATGTTCAATAAGTCTGGTCTGAACGTAGAATAACTTCTCTGTGTGCTGGGGCCTTAAAAGTGTAATACTGTCGTGCTATCAAAACATTCCTTTTTGCTTGAGCGGACCACCCAGCCCAACACAGCCACATTGGCTCGACCAGTGGTGCGAGTTTGGGGCAGAACTATCAGTTTGTACAAATAATGTGAAGTTTTCTAGAATTTGAAAACAGGGATTTTTTTAAATTATTGTTTTTTAACTGTTTGGTGACAGTAGTGTGTAATGTCCTGTACACTTGAACTACTTGCTGCAAGTTTTTAAAAAGGAATTTTTTTTAAACTTTATACAGTGTTGGTTACTGTGTGTCCTAATTAAGCTAATGTGACCAAGTTTTCAACACCTTGTTATTTTCCTACTCATTAAAAGTGGAAAAACAACAAAGTCATTGCCATTCAGAACATCTGATGTTTAATACAAGGTGGAGTAGGATTCTAGGCCAATGCGATTTCATTATGGGTTAACTAGCAGATGAAGCAGAAGCAGCAGCAGCAGAAGAAAGGCTAATTATACTTACTGGGCGAACAGGCTTCACTTAGTTCACCTGCTAATGATGACGAAATGCAGTGACATTTTTGTTCTGCCAAGGTTTTTCATTTGGTGAGATTTCTCCTGTTCGCATACATCTCTGAAATTCTTGACCCAAGAGAACTTGGTTGGTCGAAGAGCGCTGATGATTGGTTAAAACTATTCGAGAGTGTGGTTTAGATGTGACTCTTTTTATTTACAATCGCGTGTGCCAGGTGAAGAGTTGATACCTAGGTTCAGGGTTTGAAATTAACACCCGCCATCCCACCAAATGCGGGTAAAAATCGGAGAGGTAACTCTGTCACTCTTACTAGCCACTTTGGCGGGTGACGTTTTTTCAGGGTTTTTCCTGCATTGAAAATTCTGTGAATGTCAGGCGACTCAGAGCTGCTGCCAAAAGAAAATGTAACGGTATTCATAACGTACACGCGCATTTGTGCGGGGCAAATGAAGTTTGCTTTCATGTGAACCTCCGCTGCACACACCAGCGCGCTCCAGAGACAAGATTGCCAGAGCTCTGGAACAGCGCAGAGCGAAACTTGCTTGATTCAGTTGCGCTTCACTCGATATTGCGGCGGCCGGTGGAAAACACAAAACATATGTGGCCCATTTGAATTCTACAAAGAACATTCTAGTATAATGCGTTATATGGAGGAAGTCAAACCTCTCAAACTGCTAGACAGCACATACATTATAAACAGCACTGACGAGGTAAAAAGGAGACAAATACATCATCAGTTTTTAGACATCATCATCCTTACTAAAAAAAATATATATATATATTTTTTTAATAAATTTTTTTTTTTTTTAATGCAATAAAACTAACTGGTAACTTGTATAACTAATTTTACATTTATTAAGGCAAAATCTATTAGACTATATTTTGTATCAGGCTACAACTGTGAAAGTTGTAGTTAAAGGTTTCTAAATGTGTTTAGGCAATTAGCTTTTTCATAACAAATACTACAGTTTATTTTTTTTAGAGAAGACTATCAACATTAACCTAACCACAGTAATGTGAAGCCGCCCATGGTCTTACCTAATGGCCTTGTCATTACAAATGGCACTGTTAAACAATGGTAGAACAATGGTAAACTTTCATAGGCAAGTACAATTTGAAGGGGTTGAAACTTCCATGAATTATGGAAAAATGATTGACAAATTTTCATCCTGTTCTATCCTACTCGTGTTCTAACTGGCATCTGCCTTTGGATATTTTATAGGTTCTCATATCATTCTTGTTTAAATAAATGGTCAAATAATTAAATGTCCAAACAAATGCATGCAGTTAAGGCCGCGATATACTTTCAGAGAAGTTCTTATTGTTTCTTCGTTCAGGAGTAAAAAGAAGTTCTAAACGGCCAAGCAACGGTATACTGTTTCCAAACATTCAAACACTGCCACACCACTGTGGGAGGCCTTTAGAAGTGCATTTAAATATGAAGGCACTCAGTAAAACCTAACTAATGTGACATAAAAATGTGTTCTCAATTACTTTATGCCTCATTCTATGAGCAGAATTCACATGAGGGCAGTAAAAGAAGCTGTTTTAATCACTCGATGATGATTTAAAGTAATATTTATTGTGGCAGGGTGAGCAAGAGACAGACACAGTGGGTGAGGCGTCAAGCCTCGGAGAGGCATTTATTGGAAATAATAATAAACGTAAAATGTCCAAAAGGGGTAGTAAAATGTCCAAGGGGGAATAGTGTTCATAATAAAAGGGGGAATCTGGCATTCTCACAGTGAACGGTGCTCCGTGAAAGGGCGGGGTAGTGTCCATAGGATAGCCCAGGCACGGGCTGGGTCAGTTGGCCACTCACGCTCCACTCCAAAGTCCATGGCGCGAGGGGCGGCGTCACTGGCGGCCTGTCTTTCCAGGCCCGCGGCAAGCGTGAGGGGAAGGTGGCCCGGCATCTAGCCCGTCGGCGGCAACGTGAGCAGTTTACCCCTGGCGGCTCATTAACGTGTCCAGGGGTCCGAAGAACAGGTCCGGCAGCGCGTCCATCTTGTCCAGTGCCGAGCCCTCCCAGCTCTGGTCCTGGGAGTGTGAGGATGCCAGTGTGCACACGTGGAGATTTGAAGCCGGCTCCCCGAGAAGAGGTGCATTCTGCGTTTTAAAGACAGCGGTGATGAAGCATTATTCCCATCAGGTGTGCTTCATTCACCGCTGACTAAACGAGGCTTATTAATTATGCACCACTTCTCGCTCTCCTGCCCAACTCCCATCGTGAGCCTGGCTGAAGGGTGGCCCTAAGAGGCGGGGCGACGATGACGAGCCGGAGGGGCGGATCATTCCGCCACAATTCTGAAAATGTTTAATTTATCTTGTTTACATTATGAATTCATGACACTAATGCGCTAACACTATACAAGGCCATAATATTTGCCAGTTAAACTCTGTCATTGTGATTTATGATGACACTGATACTACTGCAAACATGTCTGTATAAAAGTGTTAATGTGCAGAATAAAGACAAAAGAATGATGATAGAGGCATATGTTACTTCAGACAGATGTGTGAACGGCTGCAGATGGCACATGAGTGAATGGGTACTTGAGAGTATTTGAGAGGATTTGATTCCTTTAGTAGACTAATTAAACAAAGCAAAAACAAATCGCATGACATGGTCTTCTCTAAGCGAACGATCGTATGATAGAGGTAAATTTGCACCAGCTCGCTAATAACTCTACATGACTATGTGTTCCTGTTGACTGATTTTGAATAACTGAACAACAGCAAACAGAATGTGCTGTCAGTCTCAAGGTAGATGGAGCTGTAGGCCACACTGGCCAATGACAGTAAGAAGGTGCTTTGCAGCCGGTAAGAATATTTCCTAAAAGTTCGCCCCAGCGAACTGTTACGAACCACAGAAACTAACTCAAAAACACCTTTTTGGCCAGATTTTGTTCTAAATGACGTCACAGCCATTCGTTCTTCGATATCGTAGAAAGTATATCAAGGCCTTTACAGTCTCCAGTCTCCTTTATCACATTATGCGAGGTGGGGGATTTTGGCTAGTGACCTTGGAAAACTACCAGCCACAGTGACCGGTGAGCCAAAAAGTTAATTTCAAGCCCTGCCTAAGTTACTGTCGTTAAAATGGATAACTTTGAAGCCCGTCTCTCAGAGATTGTGTTGAAGTATACTTTTTTACATGATTTGGAACAAACTCTACAAAGACACCGTGGCCACAACAAATGAGTAGAGAGAGATTGGAGTTTTTAAAATTGGAAGGGGTCGTGACAAATTTAATAAAGTAAATAAGCAACACAGCACTAAAAGCAGTGAAAGGACAGGCTGTCAATATGTATGAGTTTTTCTCACCTGTGAGGTCTTCTCTAGAGGCAGTGGTGCGAGGCGTGCTGGTAGCTGGTGGCTCAATCTTTAGGGACAATCTGGACAAACAAATACAGTATCTTGAGTATCCCTCAAGAACACAGCACCACCACATCCTAAATATTAAAAGCTCCTGCTCACTTATAATTGTCATCCTCCACAAACTTTTGTAACTCCTCAATGTAGCGAACAGAGTTGAGATACTTCTGGACATGTGGCAATACTGGGATATCTAAGACCGAGAGACAAATTAATTCACACAGCTGTTATTTTCTTGTATCACTGCAAGAACTGTTCCAAATGTAAACAAATATGCTAATTATGCACACCATTTAATATTTAACACACCGTATTCACAGGATCTCTGTAGGTCTGAGATGATACGCAGAATATTGTTCATGAGATTAGAGCGCTGTTCATTTTCCAGAATGCTGCCAGTGGAGGGATACGCTGAATCAATATAAGTCAGATCGGACAGATATATACCTGCAGAAAAAAAATAAAAATAAAGCACAAGAATGAAACAAAAAAAAGGAATAGAGTTCAAGGTCAATTAAAAATGACGTTTGGCCTTTTGTTTTTTGTTAGCAAAAGCCTTTCCACACCAAATAAAAGGGATGTTCACACTCACAGCGATATGAAGTGACTGATCATTCATTTTCAAAAAGAATTAGCGATATGAGGTGATAAGAACGTCAGATAGTTGCCAATGCAACAAGTTTGAGCAGCGTTTAACTGTTGCAAATGATGTGGAGACTACCAATGGCAGACAGTAGCTGGGTTTCCATCCAACTATTTTTATGTGCATTTTGAAATTGTGCATAAGAAATCCTGAATGGAAACGCTTCATATGCGATTAAACTTTCTAAATTCACATAAAATTTAATGTGCTAGTAGGAGTTGAATTGTCTAGAGTTTCACATTAGTTAAATGTGCATTAAGGTGATAGAAACAGTTTATTTGCAAAACGATGATGTGTTTTGACCAATCGTGCATGTGTTAGGAGCGTGCGATAGGTTAATGTGACTGGCCCAACGAAAGGTCTGACCTTTGCACACAATTCTTTGAACATAGCGCTTGTCATTTGGAGGTGTTTAACTGACAGCTGCTCGTCAAAGTGGGTTTCACAATCTGCCAGAACAGTTTTGAGAGCGGGCGCTCCCAGGTATGGGGAGACTGGCAGCGTATGGGCATCGCAGCTATTTCAGCTCCATTATATCAAATATAACACCTATTCTGCGGTGTCTCGTGGATGCATTTAATAAAATTAGATACTTGTTCCAATCTTGCAAATAAAACTCTTCTCGAAGCAGGGATGTAATTCAGCTGCTCCATCATGACAAGGAGGCGCCCTCATGATAATGCACATTACATAGTGAATGGAAAAGTGCAACAATTCATATTTTCTTACGTCGAATTTTTAGAAAAGCGCTTAAAAATGCGAAACATTTAGATGGAACCCCAGCTAGTGAAAGCCGATTGATCCGCATCTTGATACATTTGGATGCCACAGTTCAGTAGGAATAGCTTCTAGCAACCAAGAGTACAGTGACTTTGCAAACTGTTTACTCAACATCAGTGTGAATGCCCCTTAAAGTTGCTCTTTTTCATATCATTAATGTGAATGGTGACCACAGCTAAACAAGGTTACCACTTTCATTATGAAGAAATAGGCAACTTGGAAACTTGGCAAAATTTCTCCTTTATGTTGAACAAAAAATTCTAAGTAAATTTTTGGGTGAACTATCCCTTTAAGACTCTTGATGCGTGTACAAATGTTCAGTTGTTGCCACTGTCTGGAAACAGATGTTCACATTTTTCACTCAAACACACAAACTCCTGATATTCCCTGAAGCAATAACTAAAACAGATAAAAAAAATCTCTCTTCAAGACTATTATGCTTAAACACAAAAGATGGAAAGATGAACACAGCTGTGAATCTCATAAAGTCCATGAAGAGGACAGGTCAAGCACATAATCATAAACGTCTTTTTCTCTCTCGTTGTGTTCTTTGTCTGCAGTTGTGAGGTGAACAGGAAGGCTTTCTCTGGCCCGTATGGAGAGTGCTTATTTCATATCGAGTAAATATTTGGATTTGTGAGAAACATTATGTGGGGGAAGTATCTGTGTTAGAAAGAAAGATGTGCAGCTTCTGGAGAAAGATTTGGCAGCATGTAACAGAGCCCTGAAGCTATACTGTTTTACTGTTCTAAACAGAAGTGTGTGAGTATTGATGACATCAAAGTGTGTGTGCATTTGTGACAGCAAGTTCTTAGGTTGTGGCCTCCAAGTATGCAACAATTTGCTACAGACATTACATCAGAGCATCACATCTGTCGTGTTCATAAAAAAAAAAAAATAAAAAAGATTAAAAAAAATAAAACAACACACGCTACCAATGTGGATGATGTCATGTCGAAGGAAAGGTAGCAGAATATAATGACAGACAAATCTATCCCAGAGACCAGACTGATTGAAAACAGAGGGGAAGAGAGAGCATTGTAAGGCTTGTTTAAATCATCATTATGGTTTGTCTATCTGCAAATCAGGGTTAAGATAATAACAGCAGTCTCAAGACAGCCTGCAGCATATATGCACAAAACAGTCCCACATCGAGCCACACACAGAGAGAGACACAGACATAAATAAAAACAGACTGAACCCTATAGTAACTCACAATTACATATTCATTAGATAAATTGAAAATACAGTGAGTTTATGAGCGGATGTGTGTGTAGTGGGGTGGGGGCTGTGTGCTGCGAGCGGGGTAGATCAAATGATTGACAGCCCCGGACCTCTAAATCTAAGCAGGAGAAATCCACAATTCTAAACTCAAAAAAATTTTCTGAGTTCAGTACAAGTTAAGATTAATCAGAGATTATTTAGCAGAGATGGGCCACTTCTATTAAAATGAATGGGAGAAATTGGAATGCCCAACGGCAGCCAACGGTCAAGGGATGTAGAAAAGAAGTACCGCCTTAAAGGTAAATGAGCCAATCACCTTTTAGATACAGACGTCGCCTGTCAATCAACTCACTAATGCGCATGCGCATTAGCTGTACAAGCCGGGAAAATTGCGCGTTTTAGAGTAATATGAGGTAAAGCAGCACAATTTATGATACCAGTGTTTTCAGATTTTACTGCTGATTTGAAATATGTCCTTTGATCGTAATCTTGACCAACTGTTTAGGAGATTTTGGTCTTTTCCCATTCAAGTGGATAGGAGCTGCACTGGCATGACTGGAAATAGCTCCCCGAGAGTGTTCCAAAGATGGCCGACAGTGGACTGACTTGCTAGAAACACTTTAGCTTAATCAACAGCATTTGTGGCATAATGTTATTTTGTTATTATTAAAAAATAATTTGGACTCGTTCACATTTATTTACAACAAAGCATAAATCGCAGTTACAAGGCACTTACAATAAGGGGTCAATCCATAAATGCCAAAATACACTGTTTCAAAAGTAAAATGTAAACATTATACACGATTCAATGTGATAAAAATAAGGATTTACTATTATGGCATTCAACAGATTAGATTGGATAAGGTTTTTACACAGATAAGTTTAGTAAGCGATTTTATCACATTAAAATAATTGTTTTATCACATTAAAATTTTGTTTACGTCTTGTGACTATACTTTTAAAACAGTAGGTATTTTAATATTTTAATTTTGAAAATGAGGGGGCCTGGGTAGCTCAGTGGTAAAAGATGCTGGCTACCACCCCTGGAGTTCGCTAGTTCAAATCCCAGGGTGTGCTGTGTGTCTCCAGCCAGGTCTCCTAAGCAACCAAATTGGCCCGGTTGCTAGGGAGGGTAGAGTCCATGGGGTAACCTCCTCGTGGTCGCTATAATGTGGTTCGTTCTCGGTGGGGCGCGTGGTGAGTTGAGCGTGGATGCCGTGGTGGATAGCGTGAAGCCTTCACACGCGCTATGTCTCCGTGGCAACACGCTCAACAAGCCACGTGATAAGATCCACAGATGTGCTTTTGCGCTCAAAGACAGCAGCACCGAGCACAACAGAATGTTAGGATCTCGGAATTTGTTTCTAAACATTACAACTACACTTGACACAGTGTCCCTAAAACAGCGCCTATGATTAGAGATGATGAAAACAAGTGAAACGTGACGCAACCAAATTGAGATGCTCAAAAGCATCCTTAAAAAGGATTCCAATGCTAGGTAAGTAATGAATTCAATATAGAAATTTGGATTCTTTGGACTCATGGATGAATTCTTCTGTGAACCAAGGATTCAGGCTTTGCAAAAAAACACTTGTGTTGAAAGATGGAGCAATGCCAACAATATTGGACATGACAGTAATGCCGGTGAGTAACAAGTGTAATTCCAATGTTTCTTCTGCCTGTATTTGTTTGATATGTAAGGAATTAGCAGAAGAATGTGGAGCTCAACGAAAAAAAAATGGTGAAGTATAGGATAGTAAGGCTGCCTGCTTTCTCATCTGTCTCGCACTTTGGCCGAAATGAACGCATCGGGACATCAATTTTCCCATATTTAAGTTCCCCTGGTCAACCCAGTCGAGGGAGATACCCTAGCCGGCGAACATCGCTTATTTGCTTACACTGGATGTGTATTGAAGCCAGGAGATTAAACAGGGGGAAACCCCGGGCTGAACGTCCCTTATATCACTCTCCATACAGCTTGATAAACATTAATTAACCCTATTCATTTGCAGCTTGTGTTCGACTAGACTGTTTTTGCTGTTTAAATAGGGTTAATTTATCACCAAATCTTGTATGCCTGATAAATATTGGGGAGAAACAGTGTGACAACTTTGTTCAATTTTCTATTGTTATTTCAGTCGAACAACTGTTGTAGTTTGATTGTGTGCTTTACATAAATTGGTACATATGTTCATATCAATGATTGTCTGGACTGAGTGCTTTAGGGGATTTCGTACATTGCTTGCTAATTTTCATTGTTTCATTCTTGGAAAATACAGTTCCACACTTGTAATGGCTGGAAAGCGCCTGCTTTTCAATGATGTCAGCCAATCATAACAGTGGGCGTGTTTTAAAGCTATAGTACAGGTAAAACAGAGCGTTTCAGACAAAGGGCTAAACACAGGGTCGAAAAAGGTCATGTAATACTACATTATGACTGTTTACTAACTTTGCTAACATTATAAGTGAACCTAAAGGATGTAAATAAAAAAAAAATATGCATGACATGACCCCTTTAATTAAGGTGCATTCACATTGACAATAATTTGCAGCGACAAAGTGGACAAAAGTTGCCGATCTGAGGTGGCGCCAGTAACACGACTGTTTACAACGCATTTTCATTTACGCATTTGGCAGCCGTTTTTTATACAAAACGACTTAAAGTGCAGTCAGGATATATAGTACATTTATCAGTCTTGTGTGTTCCTTGGGAATCAAACTCATTAGAGGTCGACCGATATATCGGTTTTGCCGATTAATCAGCACTGATAACAGATTTCTGGAACTATTGGTTATCTGCAAAAATCCACACCGATAGTTTTTCCCTGTTGCGTCTGGTGCAGGAGCGGCTGGGAAGGGTCTGCTGTCATTATACTGTATGAGAGCGGCCTCTAGAGGTGAAATCACTTCACTGATGCCTTGTGGCGTTTGTTTTGACATGTGAGACTACAATCTGCATGGAGCGGAACACTTCAGATGTGGATTTTAAACATCAGCAACGAAAAGGTATGTATACACTACACTACTGTCATGAAGTTGGCTGGTGCGAGTCCTGATGCTACGATACCGCCTGCCTGATGGTAGCAATGACAGCAGCCCATGGCTCGGGTGGCTGGAGTCTATGGTGATTCTCCGAGCTTTTTTCACACATAAATATATAATATTTATATATTTATTTCATTTAAAAAAAGTACATTTTCATGGTTCAGTCAGTACTGTTCATTTTTGTAATAAAGTTCAGCACTATTTTACTTTGTTATTTTTTCGTTCAGTATCAATTTTAAATACTATTGGTTGATTAATTGGCTATTGGCAGATCCTGCCCTACTTAGTTATCGGTAAAATCCATTATCGGTCGACCTCTAAAATTCATGACCTTAGCATTGCTAGGACCATGCTCTACCAATTACAGGAACTGATGCGACAAAGTTGAGCAGATTTTAACTTTATGCAAATGAGCTGCAACACGATCCAGTGACTACCAATGGGAGTGAGGACAGTGGAGCTCACGTGATCTACCTCCTGATACAGCGGATACTACAGCTGATACAGTTAAGTAGGAACATCTACTAGAAACAGAATAGCGACTTGGCGAGTTTAAGCAGCAAGTGCATATGTATACCTTAAATGCACTGTATGTCGCTTTGGTTGAAAGCATCGGCTAAATGTCTACATATATTGTATCTACATTTTTTTTATAACTGCAATATATAAAATAAAAAAGAAAGCAAGAGAACAGAGTTGGCTGCTTAGTGAAATGTCAGACAAGGCTCAGGCACAAGCTAAATATTATTGTGGGAGAGAAGATCGGCAGAAAATCTCTCCTGAACAGGAGACGTCTATCCATTTACTTAACAGTTCATTTGAGAGCGTGAAGTCCAACCATTCAGGCATCAGACTTCTATTTTAACACCTCTGCAGATCACACACACACACAAAGTCAATTTATCAAAATAAAAATACCACATTACGCCCACAAACTCCTTTTACTACTGACCAGAGCTCAGACAAACATTCTAAGAGAAACATTCACACAGTTTGGGGGATAACATTGCTTTTCCTCTGAAAGGGTTAAAAGAAAGAATAATAAATTCTTCCTCGAATTTAACATGTTCCATCCTCTCAGAACTGGTGAAAGCATGTGCATATTGTGAGACTGAGCGTAGAACACAGGACAGAATGGTGGAGTCCTGAGCCGCTTGGGTCTAAGCGAAAGCAGTTCCTATCCACACAGACCGTAAGCCTATTCTCCCTGAGTTCAGAGAGATCCCTCTCCCCCGCTCCCCATCCCCTCCTCCTTCTCTTCAGAAGAATGCAAGATTTGATGGTAGGTGAAATTTTAGGAGTCGAGTTATTCGGTCTCTATTTCAGTACCCGTTACATCAGAGGAGGGATAGGCCCTTCCCTCTAAAATTGAATGGAGAAAATGAAGAGAGAGAGAGAAAGAGAAAAAAACAAAAAAAAAAAACAGGTCCCAATCCCCTCTTCCAACAATCCACTCCTCCCCTCTTCATCCAACATGAAAAACCGGAGTTGCTGTCCAAGAGTGCCTCAGTCTCCAGGAAGCAGCTGGGAGTTCAAGAGCCATGACAATGGCCCAGAGCCTGTAAACCCTCGAACGGGATCTCGCTACTGGGCTGCGCAAGCCCCTGGACACTGAGAGGTGGGGATCTGGACTCAAGGAGCGAGGGGGAAAAGGCCTTAATATCCTGGGACATGAGATGAATGCAACTTAAATGGACTTTTAGAGAGCTGTAGGGAGAGTAAGGAATCACAAAAGGACTAGACGGATCTTAACGGAAAACAGACACAAAGAAATAGTGTCCACAAACGTAAAAGTCAAAAGGTTCGTGAGTTCTTTACTTTTTTTTTTTTTTTTTTTACCTTTGAGTTCTTTATAAAAATTAATTTTGTTTTTATCCTTTAAAATTTCATTCTTCATCCCACAGTCTGTCAGCAGCTGGAAGTTCTCCTCTGTCTTTGCTTGGCATAATCTGTTTGGTTCAAAACCCTGTTTTCATTTTTCTGAAAGAATACCTCTGACTGCAACTCTGTGAACTCAACCAGGGTGCGGGTGGGCCAAGTGGGATGGTCAGAGGGTCTTTCAAAGAGTTTGCATTGGATTACTTCTGTTATCTTGCTCTTCCTGCATTACCCAGCGCAGAGAAGTAGGACAAAGATCAAAAGCCGAGAATTACCTGAGTTTGCTATCCAGAAAAAGAGATGGTTTTGGTGTTTTCTGGTCCTCATCAGACTCATGCATAAGGGGGAAATAGCACCTGAGTGGGTGTGTTTGTTTGCTTGGTTCTCTCAGCATGTTCTGTCCCTAACAGAGATTCCCAACTGTCTCTAAAATAAAAATAAAACAAATTAAAAACATGTGCAGGCCACTTTGAGGTTTGTGTCTGATGGCTTTTCTTGCACATCAAGTATTTTGTGGATTTGGAAATATTTTGAGGACTGTGGTTTGTAGATTTTAAGGTAGCATGCAGGTTTTGTTGTGTAGATTTTTCTTGATTGCCTGGTGCTCCCTCATGTTTCCTCTGGCTGAGGCTCTTGTCTTGGTGATTTGGTCCATTGAGTGTCTATGTACTGTTGTGGAGGGGATAAGGGACTCCATTCATGAAAGCTCAGTTATAAGAAAAACAAACCCACCAAGATACTAGGTCGTTTTAAACAAACCACTTCCTCATGTAGAAACGCTTACGTTCTCCACGTCACACACGCTCTGGGTTTGACAGTGGCCGCTCTAAAGGCTAATCACAAGCACAGTGTTTGCTTTAGCACCCCTATCCTTAACACCAAGCTGCTTATGATGGTAAAACTCTGACCTGTCACACACACAGGGAGCTGCACCAGTAAATGTCATGCTGGCTAAAATCAATAGCCACTTTTCCACAATCAGGCGAATGGTTTTCATTGTGGAACTGTGTAATTCTGTACCTATTTGGATTTGTTGGTCATGTTTTGGTTTCTTTTTCCACTGTGGTGCTGCAAAATCAGAATTAGAATAGACTAACTAAGCAAGTGACTAAAGGCATTCCATCAGCGTAGTTGAATACGGTTAGCTAATCCATGTTATGAACTGTTTGTAATTGTACCATATCAAACATTGCTCAAGTAGAAATGCTGCTGGAAGAGTTAGTCAACGTGCTCAGAACCTTTCGACCCAAAAAATTGCAGCGTTGAGGAAATGTCCACGCATGGATAATGACACTGTGTGAGGGGGCATTCACACAGGGCATGTTTTTTTTACTTCAAAAAGCATTATAAGGAGCTCAATGGAATGGAACAGAACACAGATATGTTTTTAACTTGACACATCATTTGTTGTGACAGTCATGGTGCAAGATATTGAACAAACACTACTACCAAAGATGCCTGAAGGATGTGCATAGACGGAAAACAATAAAATATCCTGTGTGAGCGCTTCTAAATTAAAACCATAAACACACACATGAAGACAAGTGTAACTGGTAAACCAAACCGAATGGCTAAAATGTGAAAGGTTACACAAACTAATGTTTCCCCCGAGAGCTGTAAAAACCCTAAAATATGCTTACAGAGTATGAAGCGGCTCTTGAAGGAGTTTCCATGTCATTACTCTTCAGAGAACATTCCGTGCTGAAGTGTTGGCACATGGTTCACCTGTAGCACATGCAAAGGGTCTTAAATTTCCTGTACGACTCTGTCCTTCTGTCTCTACAGAGATCTTTTCCTTACACAAATAATAGCAGTCTACCTCTACTTATGGACAAGCGTTTCTGAAATTCAAGTTTCTGCATCTGCAAGAGCAGCATTCTGTAAAATGGTTGAAAGATACAGACACTAGCAAACAAACCATCATACATTAAAGATGTAAGATTTGATAGTCGAATGTGACATTATATGGTTTAGGGTTAGAATGGCCCAAAGGCTGCCATTGTTTCGATTCAATGGTTAATTCATGTGAGTACTAGTGACAAATTGTATCTGTGACTAATTTTAGGGAACAGAACATTTGGTAACTTATTCTACAAACTGTTTAACAGTTCCTAAACGAAATACCAGTGCCTACCAGACAGTAAGATTATAATGTTTTAGGTACGCTTTAGGCTAGGTTCTGTAATGTTATGTAATGTAAATGAAATGGCGCAACAGAGTTCTTTGAACTTTGCCGTTGTCAAGACACTTCAGTTACTGGGCAGAAGAATCAACACATAACATGTCTTCTGTACCACTTCGCTATCGACCTTTGTGGTGTAAATGCAGCTATAGATGGTGCAATGACATGCAAGTCTAACAATGTAATGAATTAATGGAAGGAATGGAGATTTTCAAACTTCAAAGCTGAAATATGTAACCTTTTCTGTGTAAAAATACTTTCTCTTTTCCCAGTTTAATATGCGGAGACAACTATAATTAAGCCAATCATAGGTTGAATTTCTCAAAAACTGTAAGCACTGTGTACTTGAAAAATTGGTACTATGAAAATTGCTCTGTTTGCTTTGAGCGACCAGCTTAGACCCGCCCCAACAACATTACTCAACCAATGGGCCGGGACTAACTCTTTGTTTGACAAAGGCAGACGGGGGGCGTAGTCAGAAAGTTTTTTTTAAAACAAAGTTTATTTTTGCAATTCCGTTTGGTGGTACAGAAATTACATACTTCAGCTTTTATCTTGAATCTCATAAACAGTATCATACGGTATAAAGTTTATAAATACCAAAAATAGAAAATAAACCTAAGACTGAAATGATCTACAAAATGTATGAATGGAGTCTGTACTTAAAGCAATTCGAGCTGTATTAATTGCAGAAAATTGAGGAGAAGAAAAAGCTAACATTACAACACTCACCTTCCAAGCACTGTAATCAATTCTAAGAAGAACCGATAAAAGCCAACCCTGTTTCTCTCTCAGAGAGCCATCTGTTTATCTTCTTCCATTCAACAGGCAAAACAGATAAAAAAAAAAGAAAAAAAAAAAGAAATACAAGCATTGCTGCTTTTCTTCTACAGCACCAAGGTAATAAGAAACATGTGGAGATGACTTCTGGCCTTCTGCGCGCATGCGCACACACAGGATTTCAAGTTTTCCCCCTTTATCAAATGTCTGTCATATTAGCAGCAGAGCGATATGCTCTGTTTGTGAAAGATTGTAGACAAGAGCTTTTACACTTTGCTTTCTTACCATCAAGCCCAGACTGACCTTCACCTACATCTGCAACTGCTGCACTCGTACACGTTACTGAATCCCAGCCCAATAAAAGCATCAGGACAAAGAAGATCAATTTAGAGATTTGGGAAGTAAGTAAATGCAAAATCTCATAAAGCTTTTGTAGGGCCAACAGTGAAAAAGCACCCATTAATCTGTCCAATTGCAGCAGTTCTGTTTGAAGGTTGGAACAGGTAATGATTCCCTTGCATCTGCCACTGTTTCTTAAGCAGCAGGGGGCTTTACTTCACTTCACACAGTAGAGACTGCTTTTCCTGTGTGCATGCAAACAGATGCAAACAAATCTGAAGTAAAGGGGCCAAGGATAAGGGCTACTGGAAGGAGTGACGGGGCCTTCACAATGACAGCGATAAAATCACTGGAGTCTCTGCCGTTGGTTGCTAGTAGGCATTCCTGCTTGACTGTAAATGAACAGTAAATACGCCAACACTTGAACTGAGAGATGGTGCAGCCAAATGTTTTGTACATACATCATAATTAATTGATAAGATATGTACTTAAATTTGAGCATCGTTGAGCCAAACCCGTCTGTCACTGGACAGATCATAGTTTAAGAAGCCCCATTTCTGTAATAATTTCGACAAAAAAAGAAGTTACTATGTTTTACCTTTGTATCCAACAGAGTAGCTTTTTCTGTAAAGCAATGTGTGAAAATCCCTTTAGGGCACCTACACACTAGAGTTTACGCTGCATCAGAGAACTCTGTGAATGCACAGATTTCAATAGGGTTGGTGCATCAGAAAGATGCAGAGGGAACATCATCCCACCTAAAAAAATAAAAAAATAAAAAATAAAAACATTCTGCTCTGTCTTTCTCCTGAACCCCAAATTCCCACACTTTTAGACACAGTTTTAAAGGAATGGAGGCTTTAAAAGTGGATTAAACAGTTGACTTGTGGGTAGTAATCTGGACCAAGGACTGAGCCGTCCAAACCACGTTCAGTGAATGGCTGCATTCTCTAAGAGAGGACTGTTTCTCTTCCCTGTTCTCTCTTCGTTGTAGCCGTTGGCTCCAAACTCAGTTAAAGTTCCCTAATGCCCAGCTCTCTCTCTTAATAAATTCCTTACATCATGCCCTATTAGTCTCCATTCTGCCAACATTAATTTCCTCCTGAAGTCCTTCAAATGGTGGGATGGGGCATGTTGTCCAATCTCCTCTGCCCTCCTTTTCTTTCCTTGTTCCTACTCCTTTCAATCTCGCTAATTTTGCCAATGTTTCCTCCTGATTGTACAAGAGTACGTCACGTTGAGGCTTCCTGGATTACTGATCTTCAGCCATGCTTGAAACGTTAAGCCAAGCCACTAATTACTACCATGCCGAAAATCTTAGTCTGCATGACACATTTATTCCCAGGGGAGAGCTTTCGAAATTCAAGGTAATGACAGAAAGCTGCTGCTTGTTTAGTCCTCTTTCTCTCATGTTGTTCCAACGGTAGGAATTTAATGAACAGCTGACTTTAGGATCTCTCAAGACTGTTAAATCTTGCTGATTGTGAGTCCAGCTGTGTTGCATCTTGCATCCTGACAAATTCAAGAACATCACCTGATCATTTGTCCCTCAGTCATTCTCCACTTTCCCTGCAGCCTCTTATCCCTTTCGATTGCTTGGTCAGAACCAGAGTTAAATTTCAAGAGATGCAAGCTACTCTGTGAAGGCAATTGAGTAAACCAGCTCTGAAAACAAAGACGTGCCCCAGGAGCATGCAAAAATGTGAATTAAATGTCATCAATGGCTGTTCACGATCACAAGCTAGGACATACTGCTTTTAGACCAACTGCGAACCATATTAAAGTTCACCATTTCAAGTGGACTCAGGTCAGGTTCGGAACCAACCAAATGAACTGAACTCTAATGTCAAACAGATTCAGGTCCGCACCAAAAGCTCTATTGTAAAAGCACCCTTATTTCCTTCTCTCTCTGTAGTTCTCCCCTCTTTCCTTCCTGCCCACCTTTAACGTTGTTATTCTCTTTTTTTATGATGGATGTTTTTGAAGTTCGAGTAAGTGTTTGTTGGGCTTGGTTGGCATCATCTTGGGAAAGTCTGACAGCCAGATGTGAAATCCTCTGATATATTTTTTAAAGGCTGGGAAATACATTCTCCTTCAAGAAAAACAACTAATTTCATCCAACTTTGTCTCACTTCCCCCTGCTCAAATAACCCAGGTGTGTGTGTGTGTGTGTGTGTGTGTGTGTGTGTGTATGTGTGTGTGTGTGTAAATACTGTATATGTATACAGGTGCTGGTCATATAATTAGAATATCATCAAAAAGTTGATTTATTTCACTAATTCCATTCAAAAAGTGAAACTTGTATATTATATTCATTCATTACACACAGACTGATATATTTCAAATGTTTATTTCTTTTAACTTTGATGATTATAACTGACAGCTAAGGAAAATCCCAAATTCAGTATCTCAGAAAATTAGAATATTGTGAAAAGGTTCAATATTGAAGACACCTGGTGCCACACTCTAATCAGCTAATTAACTCGAAACACCTGCAAAGGCCTTTAAATGGTCTCTCAGTCTAGTTCTGTACGCTACACAATCATGGGGAAGACTGCTGACTTGACAGTTGTCCAAAAGACGACCATTGACACGTTGCACAAGGAGGGCAAGACACAAAAGGTCATTGCAAAAGAGGCTGGCTGTTCACAGAGCTCTGTGTCCAAGCACATTAATAGAGAGGCGAAGGGAAGGAAAAGATGTGGTAGAAAAAAGTGTACAAGCAACAGGGATAACCGCACTCTGGAGAGGATTGTGAAACAAAACCCATTCAAAAACGTGGGGGAGATTCACAAAGAGTGGACTGCAGCTGGAGTCAGTGCTTCAAGAACCACTACGCACAGACGTATGCAAGACATGGGTTTCAGCTGTCGCATTCCTTGTGTCAAGCCACTCTTGAACAACAGACAGCGTCTGAAGCGTCTCGCCTGGGCTAAAGACAAAAAGGACTGGACTGCTGCTGAGTGGTCCAAAGTTATGTTCTCTGATGAAAGTAAATTTTGCATTTCCTTTGGAAATCAGGGTCCCAGAGTCTGGAGGAAGAGAGGAGAGGCACACAATCCACATTGCTGGAGGTCCAGTGTAAAGTTTCCACAGTCAGTGATGGTTTGGGGTGCCATGTCATCTGCTGGTGTTGGTCCACTGTGTTTTCTGAGGTCCAAGGTCAACGCAGCCGTATACCAGGAAGTTTCAGAGCACTTCATGCTTCCCGCTGCTGACCAACTTTATGGAGATGCAGATTTCATTTTCCAACAGGACTTGGCACCTGCACACAGTGCCAAAGCAACCAGTATCTGGTTTAAGGACCATGGTATCCCTGTTCTTAATTGGCCAGCAAACTCGCCTGACCTTAACCCCATAGAAAATCTATGGGGTATTGTGAAGAGGAAGATGCGATATGCCAGACCCAACAATGCAGAAGAGCTGAAGGCCACTATCAGAGCAACCCGGGCTCTCATAACACCTGAGCAGTGCCACAGACTGATCGACTCCATGCCACGCCGCATTGCTGCAGTAATTCAGGCAAAAGGAGCCCCAACTAAGTATTGAGTGCTGTACATGCTCATACTTTTCATGTTCATACTTTTCAGTTGGCCAAGATTTCTAAAAATCCTTTCTTTGTATTGGTCTTAAGTAATATTCTAATTTTCTGAGATACTGAATTTGGGATTTTCCTTAGTTGTCAGTTATAATCATCAAAATTAAAAGAAATAAACATCTGAAATATATCAGTCTGTGTGTAATGAATGAATATAATATACAAGTTTCACTTTTTGAATGGAATTAGTGAAATAAATCAACTTTTTGATGATATTCTAATTATATGACCAGCACCTGTATATGGTATATGTGTATGTGGTAAAACTTATCTAAGGGACTGCCTTCTAAGGAAGCTCTTGACAATATATCACACATTTGGATAGTCAGAGCAGTGGACTGTTTAGGACCATTTTGCTCTCAAAATAACTGCAGTGTTTTATGCAACAAAAGAACCACATATACATCTCTTAAAAGTTTATGTAGCTAGTTGGTAGGTTGACTAGCTCAGATTTGATTTCTTTCATAATTCAGAGCCAAATCATACATTTCCAGAGTGCCGATTAAGAATTGGACATATTCTACATACAGCTAGAGTACATTCATTAAACCATGAGTAAAACATGTTTGTGAAAACTTCTGTTTGTCTTGGACTTTATTAGTTTTTTCTTTGTCTTTATAGTTTTGCTTGTTCATCCTCCAAATTTGTCTTGTTCTCCATGGAGAAAAATGCGTTTAGATGCTTCGTTTCCTTGTCTAAACTAACCGAGCAATATCCTTTCTTCTCGTAAAACTGCTCCAACTGACACACAACTCTCTGGCTAATAAACTTTGTGGGAAAATATAGGACTTTATGGTGCCATATCAAAGCTTTCTCAATGAGAGCGCAAACACTCTTAACAAAACACCTAATATTACCCGCTGTTTTCTGCTAGTAAACTGGTTATACAGCTCTCAACTGCCCAATCAAAGTTTGACTTAAAACAGCTGACCAGATTCTTAAAAAATAAGTACAAGCTAAAATCAAAGAAATTTGGGGCATAAATCCCACAAAAACAAATGAGGCCAAACTCTCTAACTCACTTCAGAGGAAGTCACCATAATTTCATGCCACACACTAAAGGCTGAAAGGAATAGCTGGGCATTAAAAGGCAAATAAGGGAGGGTGACTTGGAAAGAAAGAAGCAATGAGCTAATGACTTGAGCTCACATCCAAACCCAGCACAGCCAAGGAAAAACACAGCCCCTGGTGGCCCGCCAAAGTGCACCACACAAAAGCAGACTGGCCAAGAAGCTTTTTGCAATTCTGAAATTATCCTCGAGTCATTTGAATTGTCAGACTGGATGATTGATTTAATGAATTGATTAGGAATATTTTGGCTTTATTTGCATTCAGGTTACTGTAAATCCAAACCCCTAAATGCTAAAGAATAGATGTGATGTGTCATCACCAACTCTACAAAGTGTTATTAAAAAGTCTTGTTTACATCACCACAAAAAAAAAAGAAAAAAAAAAAAAAGACAAAGCTGCCTCACTGGACTCTCAAGTATTACATGGTGGAAGTACAAATGACACTGAACTAATGCTTCTTTAACTCTATTTCATTTTTTGGCTGCAATCTGCAATTTTTTACACCCAAATTTAAAAGCTCACCTTACACATATACAGTGGACTATAATATATGCATAATATACTGTATTATTGCAAAAAAGCAGCAATTACTTGGAAAAACATCACAAAATACAGATTTGAAGGTGCCGCTCTAACGCAGCTGGGTGTCTATTTAGAGCACGTAGATCTTGCTCAATGTTTCGTTGAATATCTCAGCCACCGAGTTGAATAGATGATCAAGCTAGGTGGTGTTGGAAAGCTTAGAGGTTTTCAGGTCTTACCTTGTTATATTTTACAACATAAATGCAAAAGTGTTGGTATTCTATGACAAGTTCAGATAAAGCACAGCTCCACAGAAACAGACAAATCAACAGACTTCTGAGCTGTATGAAATTTTCTGTTCCCATGAAGTCAGTTTTTGGGCCAGGTGTCTTGCTTGGCAGAGCGACCAAAAAAATGATTATGTATGCAACTAGCTTTCTTTGCTCGAGTCCAAAGTATTTTTTTAAACTTGCTCAATGCACCGTGTTTCGTTGAGTATCTACTGAGTTGAATAGATGATCAATCTAAGTGGCGTTGGAAAGCCTAACACCATAAGAGGTTTTCAGGTCTTCTCATTATTTTTTGTAACATAAATAAAAAAGTGTTGGTATTCTATGACAAGTTAAGATTCTAAGCTTACACATGGTACCACACATGAGTGACTTGTGCATCCAGGCACTTTTATTTAGTAATCATAAACTTATTACATGCTTTTGGCCAGGTACCGGGTCTACAGAGTTAAAGGTTAACATGTTGCATCACCTTTGTCACCAAACAGATTTCAAAAATGTAATACGGTTTAAAAAAAGGTTTCCTGTCTGCCATGGTCAGGAAACAAATAAGTCCCACTACAAACTCATAACATTGGTTGAACCAACTACGCCATTGGAAGGTGTATTAGGCTGTTGGGATGCTCAAACTGAGTAATGTTTTGATAAGTCACAGAGCCAGAGCATTTACACATTTCGGTGGAATCAACCTTTGAATTGCTCACTTATAGTTATTTCTGCATATAACACACTTCCCCTTTAAGGACATTAACTGTAATAGATACTCATTTAATAAGAGATAAATTACAAAGATGGAGAAGTAAAAAGGGAGAGAGACAGTTGGCAATGCTGGCTTCCAAGATACGAGTATAAACAAAACTCAGTAGCTATCCCTCTCTCTAAGCTGAGGTTCAGAAAAAAATACTCTTGAGAGGAGGAGGATTTTGGCAGTCCTCTGTAAAAATATGGAATAAGTGAGACTTTTTTACTAAAACAAATATCTCCAGGCAAATACCCTTCTACTTGGTATTTTCAAGATGGATCACCAAGGCGACAAAAACAGGATTGAGGAAAAGCTGATTCCTTCGATTAACTCTAAAAATGAACCTAGTGACCCTTTTTAAGTAGGTTTTAGCTGTACAGCAGTTTCTACAATTATATTATCATAGAGAGTTTAACTCAACAGTGAGAAATGGCTGGGATTTGGTATTTGACAGCCACCATAACCAATGTTAGCTCGGTCATACCCAATGAAAACAAGAGCGCGGATTAAATTTTAAAGTGCTGCAAAGACTGCTCAGTGACATCATGAAAGTGATATTGACTTCAGAAACCACAGAGGAACCCAAGGGTATCGAAAGATATTGGAAGCTGTGCATGTTCTACGAATCATGGCTACTCACAACACAGCAGAGCCAGTTGGCTGGGACATTATAAGGTCACAGCTGTTCACACAGCACAACAAAGTTAAAGAGAGTGATGAAATGAATCATGGGAACAGTGAGCTGATTTTATAGTGAGTGTGGAGTGTGCATGACTCAGACGGGTGGGAAAGGATAGAGAACATTTGGGATTGCCAAAGAGCAGTGGTGGTACACAACCATAACTAGCTAAAGAGTCGTTGCTTGGCAAAGCCATATTTCAAAAACGAATTAAATGAACTTAAACTTGTTAGCTAACTGGTTGTTCTAGCTACTGACCAGAAACACTATAGACCATTTCAAAGACTATTTGTTGGTTTAAGGAAATGACTCCTTTGTCCCTTGAACATTTCCTGCTAGTTGTTAAACTCATTCAAAACAAAAGCTGGAGCTTTCATTGTGACTACATGATTTACGTTATTAACGTTAACACGATTGTCATAAAATGTAATTATTAAAATGTGGACCATGTTGTTTGGTGGATGGATGCTCCCTGGATGCCTGTAACTAAATTAAATTAAAGTGTTTAGATCTCCGGAAAAGCAAACATAAATGGACGCATTAACCACTGCAGTGAAGCAAGACGGCTTGATATGTGCAGTACTAAAAACTTTAACACACATCTTAACTCTGGTAGGTGAACTAAAGTTATGCCAACTGACTGTAGGTTTGAGAGGTAGACTATGCTCCCATTATAATGAATGAAGCTGCGCAAGTCATTTACTTTTATATTTAGTAATTTAGCAAACGCTTATGAGGAACTTAAGCAATGTCACACAAAATTCCACAATATATGTAGTATCGATCTGATAAGATCTCAGAGAAGCTGGAGTAGCAGAAAGAGAAAAGTATTTTTATAATTAAAAAAAGAAATCCTTACCTTGTCCGCAGCTCACACAGACAGCTTCATAGATTATAATAGGATTGATCCAATATGCCCGATCTTTCCGCTGAGAAAATAATTGTGAGCATCTAAACTATGATACAATTTCATTGCATCTCTCGCACAGATGCTTAGTATCAACAACACGACTGGATAAGTCACTTCTTCAGGTAAACGCTTGATGTTCTTAGAGAAAATATGTTAACTCAGAGCCTTTTTTAAAGGATCCGGTAATGATACCAGAAATGCTTCAGTGTCAGCAGTGTTCTAATTCCTTTGTTAATGTTTACATCCTTGAAATGATCCATACCTACACTAGCGCAAGTGCTGGTCGAGACCTAAATTTCTTTCTGATTGGTTGGTCAGCACTTGGAGTAGGGGTATAACACTTACATGTATACATTTTGCTGTTGTGATTATCCAAATTGTGTTTGAGCACATGAAATGTACACACTTTTACAGATTTTGTGTTCCCTGTTAATCAAACCCATGACCATAGGTAGCGCCATTGTTTACCACTTGAGTTGAGCAATAGGAAATTAAAATGGTTAAAAAGGAAAAAGAGAGACTTTGTGCCAAACACTGTTCTTAAAGAAGGACAGAATGACAACAGTGACTTTCATAGCCACAGAATGAGTACCAAGATAATAACATGGTACATAAGTGCCTTACAGTGAGGCATACTTGTGTGAGTAGCCTAAGGCCGTTCACATATGTTAGGCTTCAACTACTATTTATTAGTGATGGTGAAAGGTTGAGAGACTGTGTAATGGAGACAAATGCAGCCTTTCCTCCATCACATAGCAGATGCTGAAGGGAGGGAGTGAAACAGAGAGAAACATAAGCAAATTAAAAGGTATGTTTTCTCTTTCAATCACCTAGGTTAGCATTCTGAACCTCTGCATCATAAACCATTTTGTTTTGGCGTGAGCCGACATTCCCACATCTGTTCTGGATATGTTAGCTGCCAATTACTATGCCTAAGCCAAAATATCTAAAATTGATTTTCTTAGTGATTGTGAAAAATGACAGGTGGGAATCCAATTGACCATGTGTTTGTTGGATGCACAGTTAAAGGTATTTGGTAGAGCAATGACAGAGCAAGAGAGCAAGAGAGGTAAATAAAGAGATACAGTACAGCTTCACAGAAACAGACAAATCAACAGGGTTCTGAACTCTATGAGATCTTCTGTTCCCATGAAGTCAGCTTTTGGGCCAGGTGTCTTGCTTGGCAGAGTGGCCAAAAGAACGATTATGTACAGTATGCGGCCAAATTTCTTTGCTCGAGTCCAGAGTGTTTTTTCAAACTTTGCCTTCCACTTCTCATTTTATAAAGTCTTCACTTCACACAGCATGCTTCCCAAAGTCTGTAGCCTGCCGTGTCAGATTGCTCCACCATGTATGATTAGTTCGACCCCGATTAGGCTGTGTTTGACTGTACCTTTCATTTCAATTTGAGGTCTGAAAGAAAGACTCAGTCGTTTTTAAATCCAGCATCTCAGGTTCCCTTTAGCTTACTGACTCCATCCATTTCAATTCAGACAGCAGAACCTTCAGGCAAGCACAAATATAAAGTTCCTGGTAACTGGAATTATGAAAGGAGAAGAAAATACACTCATTTCATTTTATGCTTCTTTTTTGTAGTGAAATCCATTTTTAAATATGATTATCACGGTTTTCTCTTAGGCTATATAGATTGTGTCAAATGATGTATGTTTTTGGTTCCATGATGAATGTGGACCTGTGTTGGGTCTGCAGACATCTTTGTCTTGCAGTAACACAGACTGCAAAGTTGCTGAGAGAAAAATGTGTGTCTGTATAAACAGGGAGGGGCACCTGAGCAAGAGAGTCTGGGTGTTGATTAATAAGCAGAACTTTGTGTGGAAGGAAAGGTGATACTGGGATTAGAGGTGGCAAACGCAGCTCCTGGAGAGAGCTGCTATGAAACATACTGCAGCCATCCTGGGGCACTCAGAGCGGGAGCATTCTAAATACTCAAATGGATTGAGATTGTGAGATACAAAGCAGCAGGGGCAGTTCTAGGGTCAGTGGATATTTGGGGCTTAGCCCAGACCTCTGTTAAAATGTATGGGGCCATCCTTTGATAAAATATCAGAATATAATACACTTTATAATACAAGTGCAAATGTTACATCTGTGAGAGGTCATTTATATAGTAAATATTTAATAAAACACAATTTTGTCCCTTTCAGCTTTCTGAAGTCCAACACACATTGTGTAAAATGTTTCATACTAGCCTATTGCTGATTTGTTGGGTTTTTTAAGCTAATTTAGAAGATAGCAGGCTATAAATAGGCTAATATAGCTGCTAATAATAAATAAATAAATAAATAAATATTTGCTAGATTTACTAAAGTCTTAATAAAACAGTTTAGCAAAAAATCCTGGCTCGTGAATATAAGTTTGCAAATTCCTTGAGCACATATTACTCGTTGGTTTCAGCGTTATACATCCAAGTATTTGGTACTTACTGCATTTGGACTGACCAACTCAACACAGTTTCCAATATCTCACCAAGACAGGCATTTTGACTGTTTACACAGTCACAATTGCGAGTAGCAAGCGCTCTTCTTGCTGAAGTTCTAGAAAGCAGCCACCAACAAGATACTGGGTACTGAATAGAGTCATTTTTGGTGTTATCAATACTGTAGACAAATATCATTAATTTATACATACCATATCTATCTTAATATTTAAATATGTTTATATTTTAGTATCAACTTGATACCAAAGCACTGGTACTTTTGACATCACTATAGGAGAATACAAACATTCAGTATTTTACTGAAAACATTCGGTGCTTTACTGAAAACATTCGGTGCTTAGGCCTCAGTAGTTCATCGCTAGCACGGCTTATGCACAGCGAGATGTGAAGGCCCCAGTGAATTTGATCCCCTCACTGCTGGTGAGATGATGAAAGGGGTAGTGAGATATAGAACAGGAGGTGTGGGGGCAGAAGAAGGGCTTTAGTCCAAACTGAGTGTTTAAAATGCCCTAGGAGTGATGAGTTGTTAGCAGAGGATGTGAAGCATCTGGACATGGGCATTGGTTAGTGGAGGATGTGAAGCATCTGGACGTGAACATGAGGGTGTGTGTGTGTTTAATTTAAGTGTCTGAGATGAGACAGAGTAGCAGGCCAGGGTGCCTGTGAGAGCAGAGTGGGGCAAGGTTTGTGTAACATGCTGAACTGCTAATACACACTTTTCACTAATGCATTCCATTGAAAACGGCAAAAGACTCATTCATACTGCGGACACATAAAAACTCTCAAAAGCACAATCATGTTCTCCATCAATTAAAACCTGGTCTGTCCACATACAGTATATCTTTCTAGCACCCCATTATTTTCACCCCATTTGGACTTAGTCTCCATTAGCTATATTTAGATCTCTGTCTATGACTCACACATCTTCTGCCTGTCATACTGAATATCAGGGGCTGAGATAATAACACACAGATAAGCAAAAAGCTGAAAAAAATAAATAAAAAAGACTTATTGCCTCTTTGCTCCATTTCCTACCTGTATTTAATATTCTCTCTCTATTACTCACTCCCCACCTGTAACTCTCAACACTTTGGATTCTTTGTAACAGTGCCTCTGGCTTAGTAAACACAGGACATTCATGTTATGTCTCTTACCAAGTTGGATGTCTTCAAAATAGCCCTTCTTAGGTGAAGAGTAAGGAAATGGAATTGCCAGCAAGTATTGAGGAGAGGTAACTAACCATTGAATTTAGTAATTTTACTGAAGCCTATGTAGGACAGAGTGTGAGTAAATCCATTTTTAAAAGGGCAACAGACATATGGTGTGCATTATTGCTACATGACGCTTGTTTGTGTTCTTCTTACAGGTAAAGCATTGGAGGGATAGAGAGATAGAGGAGGAAGAGAAGGGCAAACAGTAGAGGAACAAATCCAAAAGTAGGGGAGGTGTTTACAGAGGCAACCATGAGAAACATTACATGGAGCATCATGCTTTGCCTCTCCATCTGCATGTTCTGTAAGAGTTACTCAGGAAATGAACTTCTGCAATCACGGAGGCGGCGGGCACCTGCTGATGACCCCAAAAAGTGTGCTTACACTTTCTTGATTCCTCAGCAAAAAATCACTGGTCCGATCTGTGCTTCTGCCACTGGGCCCGAGCCAGACAAGGACCGTGTGACCCGTATGGACATTGCTGATGTGAGGGAGATCCTATCCAAGCAGCGGAGGGAGATTGAGATGCTTCAACTAGTGGCGGATGTGGATGGGAACTTGGTAAATGAAATGAAGCTTTTGCGCAAAGAGTCCCGTAATATGAATTCCCGGGTGACACAGCTTTACATGCAGCTGCTTCATGAGATCATCCGCAAGAGGGACAACTCCCTGGAACTGGCACAGTTGGAGAACCGTGTGCTGAACGTCACCACCGAAATGCTCCGCCTAGCCTCCCGCTACAAAGAGCTGGAGTTGCGTTTCGCAGGCCTTGCAGCCACTGTCAATAACCAATCGGTGCTTATTGCCGCAATGGAAGAGCGCTGTCTCCGTGGATATGGGCGTCAAGATCTGCCAGCAGCGCCGCCATTGGTGCAGGTGGTGCCAGAGAGCATTCCAACCAACAACAACCGCTTCACCAATGAGATTCAGAGAGACAACAACAACCAAGCTTTTCCAAGGGGATCACTGATGGATACCCCAACGCCCGACCCCCTGGGGATCCCACCACCTCCCCAGGGCACCCTCACCTCAGATGGTAAGTGACAAGGGAGAGAGATTAAATTACCTTAAGTATAACAGAGAATCAGAATTCTGTAAGGTACAATATTACATAACTTGTCAAAGTCATGGTCTAGCAGTTAGTGTACATCAGTATTTCCAAACCTTGTTCCTGGAGGCACACGAACAGTACACCTTTTCGATGTCTCCTTATTAATCTAGGAGACCTAATTTAACTCATCACCTTGTTAGTAGAGACCTGAAATGAATACTTCAAATCAGGGAGACATAAACATTTGTGTTTGTGTGCATACAGGAACATATATGAAGAGCAGTGGCTATCATACGGGAAATGGGAGCTCGATTCTGGCTCGTGTCAAGTACCAATCCAACTCCCTCTCTCTCTTCCCTTCATCTCCTGTCTTCTCATCTACCTCTATCAAAAAAATGCTAAAAGACAACACCAATTGCTGTGCCACCAATTGCAGTGTTCTCTGCTGGTGGTATGTGTTCTGCTGGTGGTATAAGTTTCTCAAGAGAGTGCGACATAGGGCAGAAAGTGTGAGATTTCATCCCCCTACACCATGAACACACAGCCAAGAACAACTTGTGCCGTGTTGTAATGCCAAAAGTTGCTGAGACAAATCCAAGAATCCTCTGTTCTGTTTCTACGGAATCCTCTCTTGCAGCCCATGAAAACAAAAAATGAGCTCACAGATTCCTGAGTGCACACGTGCAAACAATGCTTCCAGAGAAATCTGAAGAAGTTTAAAGATGGTCAGCCAGAGAAGAGTGAAGTAGGGGTAAACTGATGTTATAAGGTGGACTTGGCTTCAGTATATGCAGTCTTCATAATCGAAGCAAATTACATCTGTACAGTGAGTAGTAGTTACACAGAAGATACAGTAAAACAAGAACATAAAAAGATAAAAGCTACAATATTTCCTCTTTAACCACTTACCCAGCAATCCTCAAAAACCCTTTTCCCCTTCATAGTACAGAGAGGCTGCCTCTGCCAGCAAATCTAAACATGAAAACAATTTCCATGATGATGTGTTCTGGGAAAAAAAAAAAACAGTTTCCAGAAAAATGGAACAAGCTGTTGTTATGTCTGACAATAATAGCGGTAGACATCAGACAATGACAAAACATGGGTGTCTCTATAAGTAAGAAGAAGTACATCCCATTAAGTGTACTCTAACTCCCATTATGTATAACTATTAAAAAATATTGAGAGAAAAGCATTATGGAGAGCAGAAAAAAAAAAAAATTACAGTACAAATAATTTATTCTTTTTACAGCACTTTGACCTTGGCTTTGCATGGGCACACAATGCTAAGCAAGGGCTTACTCTGCTGCTTGTCTCCAGCATTTCAATCTCCATCTTAACAGGCAGCTTGTAGTTATACAATATCAAAGTAGAGGTAAATTTGCATTAGTGCTGTCAAAACTACTGGTACTTTGGTACCAAGTCTACTACTACTCGGTACTAAATCTATACTAAAATAAAAAAGATGTAACAATACCAGTGTTTCTGCAGTACTGGTAGTACCGAGCACTGACTCTATACAGTATGACTGACACATGACTGTTTTAAAATGCTCACATGCTTATTTTGAGCACGTGCTCTGTTTCTGCTTGTACACTGAAATGGACAATCAAATTTAAATTGTGACATGTCCTAATGTGATTTATTAAACTGCTAAAGGCTGCAATCTTACTCTGGAAGAGCTGTGTACTTTAAATAAATCCGACCGCTCATCCACTAGAAACTCCACAGACACTGAGAATCATTCACATTGTATGAGATGACAGAGCAGAGAACTTTTTGAACCACGCAGCACATGTAAAAAAATAAAAAAATAAAAAAATAATTAATATATATATATTATTAAAATCACAGCATTTGTGCTTTAATCTCAGCTCAGCTTTATTTATATCACATTTGATATTGACCAAAAGTTGACCAAAGTGCTTCACAGTAATAAAATATAAACATAACATTTCAGAATTACCACATACACAAACACCAGTAGTCTAAAATACAAACACTCCAAAACTGTGTCCTACATTTCATTTGTCAGACTCAAAGGCCATTGTAAAGAGATGAGATTTCAGACGTGACTTAAGTCTTCAATGATCACACTAGGCCCACGAACTGTTTATCCGGAAAAGTGAAGCATCCGGCAAAACACACACATCATAATAAAAGCTAGAGCCCGACGATATGAGATTTTTCACCGATTACCGATATGGTGGCCGATATAGTTAATTTTTTAGCTGGAATGAAAACAGACCTTTTCTATGTGGATTGTTCACCAATTTTGCACCGATATGACTATGCAAAGGTACTCAGAAGGCTGTTTTCTTAAACATATTTTTAACAAAGAATATTTGACACTATTATTATACATTGTCAACAAATTCTAGAAATGAACACTGAGAAAATAAAGAATAAATAAAAATACAATAAATAGCTAAATAAACATCAGTACTGTATGTTCAATATCAGTCAGTTGCTGACCATTTAAATAAAGAATAAATTAAAATTATAGCTAAATAAACAAAAGTACTTTGTTTAGTATCAGTCAAATGTTGACCATTAAAATAAAGAATAAATCAAAATAAAATAAATAGTTAAACATCAGTACTGTTTAGTATCATTCAAATGCTGACCATTTAAATAAAGAATACATTTAAATTATAGCTAAATAAACAAAAATACTTTTAGTATCAGTCAAATGCTGACCATTAAAATAAAGAATAAATAAAAATACAATAAATGGCTAAATAAACATCAGTAATGTATGTTCAATATTAGTCAGTTGCTGACCATTTAAATAAAGAATACATTTAAATTATAGCTAAATAAAAGTACTTTGTTTACTATCAGTCAAATGTTGACCATTAAAATAAAGAATAAATCAAAATAAAATAAATAGTTGAACATCAGTACTGTTTAGTATTAGTCAAATGCTGACCATTAAAATAAAGAATAAATACAAATAAAATAAGTAGTTAAATAAACATCAGTACTGTTTAGTATCAGTCAAATGCTGACCATTAAAATAAAGAATAAATGAAAATAAAATAAATATCTAAATAAACATTGGTAATACTGTTTAGTATCAGTCAAATGCTGACTATTTTAATACAGCCAGTCAATTATTGGCAGGTTGTAAAACAAGCATTTACACCTGTCGAGACAAGATAAACAGCGACAGCGGTGTTACACCGTATTCTGCTATACAAGTTCAGGGGAAACTTTCAACGGTGGAAAACCAGACTTAAATATTACATTTTGTAAATGCAATGACTGTAATTGTTCGGTTGAAGGGGGCACCAAACTGTGAATCCTGAACAAAACAGTTTGGTGACTACATGTTTACACATTAGCTTCCACTCAGCTGACAAGCAGTGAAAGTAGCTACGTGGTTAGCTAGTTAGCTATAAACTCATTGTCACGGAGAGTAAAAGATGGACCAGCACTGCATCTCACCATCTAGGTTAACAACGTAGCGTGAAATCAACACCCAACAGACACAATCCACCACCGCAACGTTGTCTGTTGAGCAGCAAAAAGATGCTCTGATGTTTACCTTTCAATCTGCTCCATTACTGACTGCACTGACAAACTATAGCTGGCTAACAGCAAACAGACATGAGTGACATGGTTGTCGGGACAGGGTTAATGTTATATTAGTTATTCTGAAAAGGGAAAATGATGGGGTCATTGTTTATTAACTTTCCAGTATGTATTTCACAAACTAATTAGAAATTTACCGAGAAGAGAAGGCTCAACTCCGTAACGCCTAACTCCTCCCTGTCTGCAGAGCCACCATCAGTTGAGAGTCAGCTCTGTAAACAGTGGAGTCGGAGTGCGCTCTGCTGGACAAACTACAAAATGAGACCAATTCTAAAGCATTGTTTTCTGCATTATATGTTCTGAAAAAAGTTTTCATATCTGCGCATATCGGTAAAATATACGGCAATACCGATATATCGGTGAAAGGCTAATATTGGTCGGGCACTAATAAAAGCATAATTCAAAATAAAATCTAGATGCCTGAAATTGAATAAAAATATATTACAAATGTATAGTAAAATGTAATATTCACTGTAATAATAATAATAATTATTATTATTAATCAAAATATCACAAGCAAGACAGCTGTTGAATAAAAGTTTGGCAAAAGAAATGCAATGGCATGTTGAAAAGTTCTATTTTCACTTGTTAAAAGTTTTAAGAATTTATTGATTAGACATCATTTTGATAATAAAATAAAATTAAACTTAAAAAAATGTTCTGGAAAGTTCTGGAAAATAATAATTATTATTAATCTATAATTATTAAATAATTAAAAACAACTAAACTGGTGTGTTCAATAGCACATTATAATATTAGCATATTTTTGCTGTTGCATATTTTGTTTTTATTTTTTTTATTTTTTGTGTATTCTCAAGTTGGAACACAGGGACATTTGTTGAGGGTCAGGGTGGGGTTGGAGATTAGGAGGGCGAAAGGGAATTATGGGGGTTAAAAGTTGATTCAGTGTATATATGTTTGCTTTTCTGTTTCATGTGTCTGAATCAATAAAAGTGTTAATCATAAAAAAAAAAAAAAATAAAAAAAAAATCACAAAACATTTGTAAAAGTAGACTGAAAAGACGTAATTCAGTCTCAAATCAAATCCTTGATGAGCTGTTTACAGCACCCAAATCAAATATGGCGACTACAGCGCAGGTTGGAAGTCAGTATCATCAAAAACATCATTGAGCCCTCCTATTACTTACGGTCATTTTTGGCCAGAATCGATTTTTCCAATTTAATAAATTTGGTTTCCTTTATCTGATAGGGGCAAGACTTGATGACTTTGCTCCCACTTACTATCTGAACACACACACACACACAAAATGGAATTGATTCCATAGGTTTAAGTGGTCATATAAAAAAGCAACACCTTTTACCTTTGCAGTCAAAATTGACCGGCCAAAGGAAACAAATGGGAAAGACTATAATGCAGCATTTTGGGGGGGATTTGTGAAATACAATCTATAAATCAGCCACAATGTAGAAAAAACACACATAGAAATTATGTCTAAATTGGTATAGAGAACCGTGAAATTTCACTGGTATTGGTACTACTGACATTTTGGTACCATGACAACACTAATTTGCATGGCTCTGCATGCATTTTATTCTGTCTGTTATTCAGGTTTGTCCGAGTTTGTTCTGCTTCCACTGGAGAGTTGTTCTCTCCATTTTTTATTGGGGTGCAACCGGTACGGTCCCGCCAGAGACCACTGCCGATGGGGTCAGAAACGCTCTCAACCCCCCCCCAATTTAGGTGTAAAATATCTACATAGGCAGCTACCTTCTAGAGTCATGGTGACTGATTTTAAATGCTTTTTTTGGGCATAACATAGATACAGTTCCTCAGGATAAGAACACAAGAGATGTGACTAACTCAAGAGTTGATTGCAATAGAGTCTGATGTTTGAATATTGCCAAGCTAATGACTTAATGCTCTACTATCTAACTAATCAATATTTGCCTCAACAACGAAATCTAGGATTGTCTTATCCACGTAATATGCATGCAATGCTGCCTTAGAATTTGGCCAAACAAGAAAACCTGTTTGGAACCTTGCAACTACAATATGATGCCTAAAATGCTGCCAAGGAGGGCAGCTCACTTGGTTTTGGAACAGAACCAATAGCTTGAGAAGAGAGAGAAACACATTCACCATCACCACAGACTATCAACTCATGACTTAACCTCCATAAACACAATGGAGAACATTTCCATTTCTTCAACTTTGACCGTATCAGCAGATCATGACCCCAAACCGGGCAGACCAAACATGTGGCATGTCTAAGTGTGAGATGGTGGTTTTAGACTTAAGCCTTCACTGATAAAGTATTAAGTAGATATATATAAACATCACATCCAACGCACATCTCCAAACAAATACTCCAGTACTGGCTTTCTTCCATTCACTTTCTCTCTGACATACCCATACTTCACAATAAACGATCTCAACTGCCAATGCAGCAGATCATCAGTATCAAACCAAGACTTAAACAATGATAAAATCTCTGAGCAGCTCAGCAAATGGCTCCAGAGTTGTGACGAGAACAGTCTCTCATGTGGCCGATGTACCTCAATAGGATCTGATTCGCTCATGACTGCCCACTAATGACAGTTCACTATAGTCCACTTCACCGAAACACAGATAATTATGGCTGCAGCTGACCATAGCAAAACACTTTTCTTAACTCTGGGGTTTTACAGCAGTGTTTTTTGTGTGACAGGAACAACAAAAAACATTTTGCTGATGAAGATGTATTATTTCTACAAAAACAAGCTTTTCAGTGAGTGGTTTCGGATAACTCCAAGATGCAGGTATGTTTCAGGGTCCTCTTGGACCCAAGCAGAGAAAACACCATCTCCACTACTCTGCAAACGTCTGCCGCTCAAAGCTATTTGGCACAGTGCCTGTCTGTGTAAGCTCAAAGGCTGTCATTCATGGACAGGCGGTCAGGGCCACACTGGGACCTGGCTGGTTAACACAGCTGTTTCAACACAGCGAGAGCTACTAAAGAACTTCCTCTCAACACAGGAAACCTCCTCTCATACAACACACCAACCATACCACCCAAAGGGCCCCTGGCAGAGGGGAATCTCTCGCTCTTTCTCCCTCTCTGGCTCACCCCTATTTGACTGATAATTACTTTAGCTTAAGCTCAAGGTAAAGAGGAAAAAGTAAAATGAGCGGAAAATAACCAAAGGAAGAGGGAGTAACACAAGTCCTAAGCTGGTGTCTGGCATGGTAACTTCATCAGGACAGAGCAAGGCATTCATTCTTCAGCCACATTTGACTGCTGGGATATTGAGATCTTGTTGAGAATAGTGAGGGCATGGAGGACCAGTCCAGATCTCAGAGGACTCTCTGGGAGTGCTTTCAGTTAAGAAAACAGTGTCTCTCAATGGTGAGGAAAACTGCACCCTACAAACTTCCGCTGGTCACAGTTGTGTGGCAATAAATATGCTTTTCTCTGGAAACACTAGGTTTGAATGGCTCCGCAGTTAGGGGATTAGTCATCAATTTCACTTTTTTGATCCAGATATGTATGCCGAGAGCTATGCAGTTCTTAATCAGAAACTCAGTTACATTTCACTCTATCTTCCTCAGGGCCATTCAGAGACTGTTTCCAGGTGCGGCAGGCAGGGCATACTACCAGTGGGATGTATCTGTTGAAGGCAGAAGGCAGTGATAAACTTATTCAGGCCTGGTGTGAGCATAAATTAGACAATGGAGGCTGGACTGTTTTTCAGCGAAGGAAAGATGGTTCAGTCAACTTCTTCAGGAACTGGGAAAACTACAAGGTAAGTGCAGATATCACAAACCCACAGCTCAATGTAGGCCAACTACCATGAAAAACTAAGGCACTCATTTATTATCCAGTCAGTCTGAAACATCTGATAATAAACAGGGAAATAGGACAACTTCTAGAGATAACTGCTCTCCATAACTTGTGTGTACGGGTGAAATTATGAAAGAGATTGAATGTGTGATAAGGTTCTAAATAAGACCAACCCAATTATTTACTAGATTATACAAAGGCATGCAATCCTTTCCAAAATAATGCCCATCAAATTTGTCAAAACAAATTCAATGCACAGAAGTTTCATGAGATTTTTAATGAGAAGTTTTATGAGTAAATTGAGACTGCTAAACAGGCAAAGACATTTCAACTTTAGGAAACCAAAGAAATAGAGTTAAGATATATTGGAGGCTTGTACACCCGATGCACATTATTCATTCCTTTTCCAAGACCAGTGGCCTAAATAGGGCCATTTCCCCCTTGCACACTTCTGAAATCAATGGATAAATCCAGTTATGCCTTTATAAAAGTAGTTCTCAAGTTCCCGAAAATCTGTCTTAGGAGTGTGACACTGTTTTACTCGAAGTCGAGCATCTGCACTTACCAGATTGAGTGAATTGGAAGTCAAAGTTAAATGTGTGCAATAAATGCAAATTCTCTTTGTGAATCACTGCACACTGTTGGATGAATACACATAAACCACAATACACACTAAAAACTTGTATTAGGCACTCATTGGTCTCGCTAATCTCTAACTATTTCCATTGGAAAAAAGGTCAAACTCCTCTGTTACACACAGTCTGCCTCTATTACAATCTATCTCCTTCCCTTCCTCTTTCTCCCCCACAGAAAGGCTTTGGAAACATAGATGGAGAGCACTGGCTGGGATTGGAGAACATCTATAACTTGGCTAAGCAGGAAGATTACAAATTGCTGGTGGAGTTGGAGGACTGGGTGGGGAAGAAAGTGTACGCCGAGTACAGCAGTTTTCACCTGGAACCCGAGAGCGAGACCTTCAGGCTAAGACTGGGCACCTACCAGGGCAATGCTGGAGACTCACTCACCAGCCACAACGGAAAACCCTTCACGACACTAGACCGTGATAAAGACGCCTTTACAGGTCAGGCATTAACAGGCAGAATAACCATCTTCTGACCTTGGGGACACTCCAAGGAATGTATAACATGAACCAGAGTACATTTTGTGTTGTGCAGACTCTAGCAAATGTGAAAATCAAAAATTCCAAGTCCTGTCATGTTTTAAAAAGATTTATTATATTGGTTCATTACATTCAATTCCCTTTCTTCTATCCTTGGAATTCTCTTTCCTTCCACACTCTCATTCTTTCTCTGTCTGCAGGCAACTGTGCTCATTTCCACAAAGGCGGTTGGTGGTACAACGCATGTGGTCAAACAAATCTGAATGGGGTGTGGTACTCTGGTGGTGTGTATCGCAGCAAGTTCCAGGATGGAATCTTCTGGGCTGAGTATGGAGGCGGGTTCTACTCACTCAAATCGGTCCGTATGATGATCCGGCCAATAGACTGAGGTCATGATGCCACAACCCTCAATGAGTCTAAATTCCAACCAAATGAGTCTAAATTCCTTGAATGTACTCATAATTCACTTCAGCACTTATTTATAATCACAAGTTCACGTTTATGAGGACTGATATGTAAAACACAGTATAGTCATCATTGGTACAGCACTGAGTACCAATAAAAAAATCACGAAAGTCTACTTACGGTGGAGTGGAAGGACCTGCGACTCTCACATCGATGTCATTTTGTCCCTTGAACTGTCCATCCCCACACAGAGAAGACAAACTCAGAAATTCTTGGTCAAAGTCAGACTAGGAGATGGTCAACATCAGCATCCTCTGCTCTTCTTCATCTCTTCCATATTCTTTTATGGACCTTCATCAACATTCTCTTTTTCATATTCTTTTCCATTGCAAACCCTTCATCCTCACTGCTGTCCCATTTCTTCTGACTCTTCCTCATCCTCATAGCTTGGACAGAGGACATCAAAGCCTCAAATAAAGGCTTTTAATCAAAGATCTTAACAAACCAGATATCCACCACTGACAACACCTTTGCCGTACACCCTTTACTGACGTGTATCTGTAACAATAAGGACTGGCACTGGGCCGTACTGTTTGCCAGGCACCAACAGCTTTCAGGTGTGATGCTGGTCTGTAAATATTCTTCACGTTTGTATTTGTTTGTTTATAATTTAAGGACTCACCTCCAATCCACTCTTTTTTATTTGTTATTTATAGTGATTTGTATTTATGACAGCTATAACCCTCCAATCATCTATTTATCCTTGATTATGATGTGATATGCTTTCGTGATGTATACATTTACCCACAGGAAGAATATTTCAACATTTTTGACAACTTGAGTACTTGATGGAAAAATCAGCCAAGTACTTGAGAAGTGGGGGGATGGAGTGAGTTCTGTTTGTGTTATTTTTTTATTGTTGGTATATCTGCACTACTAGTCAAAAAGTCTGGACACACATGATTGAATTTATATTTCATCATTTTAAAAACCATTTGATCCAAGCGCTTATGCATAAATGCTTGAGTTGTGCAGAAAAATATAAAATCTCACTATGTATATCTTTCTTTACAAAACTAAAATGTTACGGAAACACAAGATTGTATTTGGTAACATTAGTAAACTACATCAGTTAACATGAATTAACTATTAACTAAACTTTTACAGCACTTACAATTCTTGGTTAAATATTAAAATTCCCATACTAGTCAAAGTCAGTCCACTGTCGGTCAACTTTGGAACGCACTCGGGAGGCTATTTCCAGTCATGACAGTGCAGCTCCAATCTACTTGAATGGGGAAATGCCGAAATCTCAAAAACGGTTGGTCAAGATTACGATCAAAGAATATATTTTGAATTAGCAATAAAATCTGACAACATTGGAATAATAAATTGTGCTGCTTCACCTCATATTACGCTAAAAAATTCTAGGCTTGTTTAGCTAATGCGCATACATGTTTGAGTTGACTGACAGGCTATGTCTGTATCTAAAAGATGATTGGCTCTTCAAACTGTAAGGCGGGACTTCCTTTCTACATCCATTGACCATTGGGCACTTGGAGCTCCTTGGCTGGGTGTTCCATTTTCTACCATTAATTTTAACAGAAGTGGACCGTCTCTACTAAATTTACATTACATTTACATTTATGCATTTGGCAGATGCTTTTATCCAAAGCGACTTACAGTGCCCTTATTACAGGGACAATCCCCCTGGAGCAACCTGGAGTTAAGTGCCTTGCTCAAGGACACAATGGTGGTGGCTGTGGGGATTGAACCAACAACCTTTTGCTTACCAGTTCAGTGCTTTAGTCCACTACCACCACCACCACCACTCTAAATAGCCTCTGATACTAGCACGTTTTTAACATTAAAAGTTGCATATGTTAACGTGACACATAATGCATTTGCTAATGTAATGTTAACTAATAGAACTTTATTGTAAAGTGTTATCAATGTTCTTTTTTTATTATTATGATAATAGTTTTTTTTTTTTTTTTTTGGGACTTGACAGTGAAGGAGAGGCAGGAAGCATATGTCCAGCATACATGGGAACTTCTTCAATACTGTTTAAAAGCATCTCAGGTGGATACCTCCAATTGGATGAAAGACTTGAGTGTGCAGAGCTGTAAAATATAGTGGTGACTTTGAAGATAAAAATAAGATATTTTGATTTGTTAAACATTTTTGTTCATTGCATAACTTCCATTTGTGTTAATTGATGACTTCACTATTATTCCCAAAGAATGAGTAGGTGTGGGGGGCCTGGGTAGCTCAGTGAGTATTGACGCTGACTACCAGCCCTGGAGTCGCAAGTTCGAATCCAGGGCATGCTGAGTGTCTCCAGCCAGGTCTCCTAAGCAACCAAATTGGCCCGGTTGCTAGAGAGGGTAGAGTCAAATGGGGTAACCTCCTGGTGGTCTCTATAATGTGTGGTTCTCATTCTCGGTGGGGCACGTGGTGAGTTGTGCGTGGATGCCGCGGAGGGTAGCGTGGGCCTCCACATACGCTACATCTCCGCGGTAACACACTCAACAAGCCACGTGATAAGACGCACAGATTGACGGTCTCAGATGCGGAGGCAACTGAGATTCGTCCTCCACCACCCGGATTGAGGCGAGTCACTACGCCACCACGAGGACCTAGAGCGCATTGGGAATTGGGCATTCCAAATTGGGGAGGAAAGAATGAGTAGGTGTATCTAAACTTTTGACTGGTAGTGTACATATGCATCAGACAGATGTGTTTTGCATTATGTCTTGCTGTTTTTTTCAGCGTCTCATGGTATGAGCGTAACGTTTCAAGACGGCAAGATAAAAATAGTTAAAATTTTAAAAATGTGTCTTTAGACCTCACATTCTATTCTGTTCAGTTCTGCTGTCTAACCATTTTTTTAACACAAAAACATGTCCTGTGTGTACACTTTCTAATCTGCTCCATACAGTGTTGAGCTCTGTGACTGACTGAATATCACCCTGTAATGGCGTTGACACAAGTTGCCGGCCCCCTCTAACAAAGTTACCACCAATAATGACACTGTAAAACATTACAAATAAAATTTGCTATTTTAAATTTGCAATAAGGTGCCATCTTGGCACATTTAACTATAGTTGTTACTGGACAAGCAATGTGTTTTAATGAACAATCATTGCTGTCACATTTAAATACTTTGGTGCTTGCATTATAGACAATAACTAAACAGAAAACAATCAGTTCCTAAGAACAATGCAGAATTTAAGCTCAGGCTTGTCCTCTCTTACAGACAAGGACAAATACACACACCATAAACACTTTCCCCTCTGTAAATGCTGATGTACTCCATTGACATGGGAGTTAACAGACTTACCCACTCATGGCAAAAGTAATTTTGGTAAAAACAAAATGAAATTTTGTTTAAAATGCTCTCTGAATCCACTCATAGCAATGCTCAGATAGCATCTTAAAGTCTGACTGAACATCAGGTCCAGCTTTTCACACATCATATGAAGTCACAGCTGTATGTTCAATTACACAATTGATTTTTCTGCAATGTGAGCAGTGTGTGTGTGTGTGTGTAGAGAGAGAGAGAGATTTTAAGGGAGAGAGAGAGAGAGAGATTTCATGTTAAAAGTATGCAGACATATGAAAGTGGGAGGACTGCGATGGGATACTGCACAGAGACAATGAAAACCACATTTCTGCTGTCCAGTCATGAATGGAGAGAGAGAGAAAAAAGAGCAAGACACTCCTCCCATATAAAGTTCTTGGGTTACATCTCCACAAAAGAGCATTTCATAAAAGTTATGCCTGTTCCCGGATCCCCCAGTGGGACTATCTTTCAGAATGTCGTCAATCACTCACAGCCAAGCATTCAATTCTATTGAGAGGACAAACACACACACATACACACACAATCCTGTGAATGGCCTGCACACGTTCTAAAGAGCATGCCGTCTGTTCTCCAGCATGCATCTTTCCCCAGGACACTGATCAACAAAGACAACAAAAGTGCATGCAGTCACAATCAAGGTGTAAACTCTTTTTGTTGTTTTTCTTGTAAAAGCTTTAGTTTGACAGAGAGTGACGGGCATTAAAACCCTAGGCCATGAAAGTGGTAAATGTAAGTGTTGGTGCTTCTTGCACTGTTACCACACATGTCCACTGGTGCAGAGCGAGTGGGCGTTTTCGATTCATTCTCTATCGGAGCTGAGCAATAGACTCGCAGTGGGGATTGTGGGATGGATTGACATGGGTGGAACAAAGCAAGCAGTGAAAGTATCAAAAATGTAAGAAATGTTAACATTTACGCTAATGAGAGGCGAAAAACACCAGGTCAGTGGACGCGTAACTTCTAAAATGTCATGGCAAGACTATTCATGTGTCACACAAGAATGCAACAATCTTCTAGGTGAGAACAGCACTGATGACATAATATTTTATTATTATTTTTCACTAAATGATGCAATGCATCCTGAAATCTCAAATTTGGTCGCATCCACTGTTAATCTCGCTAACAAATTACTGCCACAAATCTTGGTTGTCGAAGGTTTTTATTTTCCCCAAGACAAAAAGATGCATCATGACGATGACGAAAAGAAGAGAAAAAAATAATACTGCAAGATATTAACAGTGCACTAACTGATATTTTTTTATATATACATACATATATACATACATATATATATACATACATATATATATATATATATATATATATATATATACATAAAAATATCAGTTAGTGCACTGTTAATATCTTGCATATATATATATATATATATATATATATATGTATATATGTATACATATATGTGTGTGTGTGTGTGTGTGTGTGTGTATATATATATACACACACACACACATATATATGTATACATATATACATATATATATATATATATATGCAAGATATTAACAGTGCACTAACTGATATTTTTTTATATATACATACATATATATACATACATACATACATACATATATATATATATATATATATATATATATATATATATATATATATATATATATATATATATACATAAAAATATCAGTTAGTGCACTGTTAATATCTTGCATATATATATATATATATATATATATATATATATGTATATATGTATACATATATGTGTGTGTGTGTGTGTGTGTGTGTATATATATATATACACACACACACACACATATATATGTATACATATATATATATATATATATATATATATATACACACACACACACACACATATATATATGTATACATATATACATACACACACACACACACATATATATACACACACATATATATGTATACATATATATATATATATATATATATATATATATATA